>NC_065539.1:24897500-25170000 GCF_932294415.1 Quercus robur | reverse complement strand
TTGGGTCTCAAAGTGTGTCAATTGAGGTTCACATCATTCCCACTACAGTAGGGGCAATGCATGAAATAAAGTGATGGAAGTAAAAAAAAAAAGTGAATCAAGAGTGAACAAAAAAAAAAAAGTGAAAAAGTGAAGTGAATTGAAATGCAAAAAAAAAAAAAAAAAAAAAAAAAAGTGAAAAGTGAAGTGAAATAAAGAAAAATTTTTGAAAGTGAAGAAAGTTCAAAAGTGATCCTTGTGTAGACACTCGATTTTGCACCCATGATTTAATCAAGGAAGATGACTAGAATGACCATCCATGTACCCCCAAAATCATGATTGTAGTACATGCATTAATTCATTCATTGCATATCATAAAAATGATCTTGAGATTCTAATAGTCATGACGGTATGTTCGGTTTCCAAATCGGACCGTCGGATCGAAAGATATTGCATGATCAAGTTTGCATGGTCAGCATGCATTGTGTCTAAGTAGAGTCGACCACGCATGATTAATTTAAATTAATTTTGATTGGTTAAACAATTAAAATTAATTAAATAATTTTGTGATTGGTTGATAGTTAGTGTCAAAAATAGGATTGCTTGCATGAGAATAAAGAGGATAATTGGATAACAATAAAATTGTGGATAATCTGAACTTTATCTAGATTTATTTTAGAGTATTTATCTATAAGATATTTGTTGCTGAAAAGACCTGAATTATCCAGAAAAGAGATGAAAATCTAAGAATACGAATTGAAAACACGTCTAAGTCACATTCTACTTGTCGTTGCTTATTTTTTAAGCATTCTAGCCTCTATAAATAGAGACGGTATCTCAAAATTCAGCACACTCTTTTTACACTCTCAGAGACACACTTTCTCATACCCCTAAATTTCTCATATTTCTGATCCCCATTCTAATATTCTCTCAAGTTAGGATTTGTAGGTTTCAAAGATAATTGCATAAATTTCTTTGAACCCTAAAATATCCTCTCAAGAAGAAGAGTTCTCCATGCAAAAGGTTGTTTCTTATTAACCCTTTTTTCTTATATTGCTCTTGTTGTGGTGACGCATGTTTATTTATTTTATTGTAGTTGTGTCAAATATTCATATCATGAATTGTTAACCTATTTTGTTGAAACATGTTCTTGATTCTTTTTGTTATTGTTATGATCTCTTGCTTAGTTTCAAAATCTGCATGTTATCAATTCTTTTTTTTTTTCAACTAAAAACGGATCTGCATCTTCATTAGATGTAGATATGAATTTTTCTTAAATAAAAAACAAATCTACATCTTCATTAGATACAGATCTAAATTTTTCTTAAAACAAAAACGGATTTGCATCTTCCTTAGATGCAGATCTAAATTTTCTTAAATCAAAAACGGATCTGCATCTTCCTCAGACGCAGATCTGAATTTTTCTTAAAACAAAAACAGATCTGCATCTTCCTTAGATGCAGATCTAAATTTTTCTTAAATCAAAAGTGGATTTGCATCTTCCTTAGATGTAGAGCCGAATTTTCCTCAAGCTAAAAACTTATCTGCATCTTCATTAGATGCAGATCTGCATTTTTTTAAATTAAAAACTGATCTATATTTTCATTAGATGTAGATCTGTTTTTTTTTTAACATAGTAGATTTTGAAAAAAAAAAAAAAAAAAAGGATCATGAATGGTTGTATTTTTTTTATTTAGTACACATAGCATAAATTTATTTCATGAATGAAATCCTCTTCTCAAGAAATCTTTTTCATATTTTTTTTACACTTATAAAAACATATTTGATTTTTTTTTAAAAAAATACATAAATCTATTTTTTTTTTTATTATCACAAAATAGATCTGATCTTTTACAAATCAAAAACCATTTTTTCTCAGTTCTCAAAAAACAGACATGATATATTTTCAAATCAAAAGATGTTGTTTTGTTTAATAAGCACAGATCTGAATTTTTCTCTTCAAAAAACCAATTTTTTTCAAGTTCTTAAAAATAGATCTAATTTTTCTAAACCAAATTCAATTTTTTATCATAACAACAGATCTGAATTTTTTTTTTAATAAAGAGGAGGATGCATTCATAAATAAACTTGTGTGATTTAGGTTTTTTATTTTTTATTTTTTATTTTTTTAAATTTTTTTTGTGCAACATATCATTCATGTCATGCATAAAGGGTATATTGGTCACAAGAATCTAGAAGACCAGACTCTGTCTGGGCGGAATGGGTGCTTAACACCTTTCCATTCTGTAACCTAGCCTCCGAATTTAGAGTCTTTGGATAGGTAGACCTAGGCTTTATCTTTGTCTTTATTTATTTTGGGTAGATTGTAACTAGGAAAAAAAGCCGTGTATTTTTGGTAGTTTGTAACTAAGACCCAAAGCCATGTAATTTTCAATTTATCAAACATGTATTTTTTTACTCAATCAATGAAATGAAACAATTCAGTCATGTATAGTTATATTTAGTTTTTCTTATTTTTTTGTATAAAAAATAAGTGGTGACTCCACACCACTTACCCAAAAAGAGAGGTGCCCTAAAAAGCACTCTAAAAAGCTCTCTTTTTTGAGAGGCACTTTGGTGGTCTCTCACACCTTGACCAAGTTGTAACCCTCAAGAAAGTAAGTTTGAGCCTTTGTTATCAATTTCTTTGTGAGCCAAGAACCAAAGCCTTTATTATAAGCCAAGTAAAAGTCCTCTCTGATCATTTGAAGTTGTTTATGTGAACTATGTTAGGCTTGATCCCTTTTGGGTACGTAGGCAATTGTGTGAGGTTCAGCCACATCACATCATGTAAATTGTGTAAAAGTAAAAGAGCCCGCTAGGTTGAAAACCCGCAAGGTTGGTCTAGGCAAAACTTAGGGTTAAAAAAAAATAATAAAAAAAGAAAAGAAAAGAAAAAGTAAAAAATGCCTGCTAGATTGAAAACTTGTAAGGGGGCCTAGGCAAAAGTTAGGGTAAAAAAAAAATAAAAAAAAAAAAAGAGAAAAGAAAAGAAAAAGGAAGTGAATTAGTTAAACTAGGGGCAAGGTCGAACCCACAAGGAGGATGCATCCTAATAATTGAACATTTCAAAAGTTATTCATAATGAATCAAGAGTTTGGTTCCCATTTTTACCATGCCTTTTAGGATAGTCTTGTTTCGTATCTTCCTTTCTTAGAATCTGTTTGACCTTGAGTTTTGTGATTTTTTTGTGTTTGTCACTTCTTTAGAAGTTGTCATGTCTGTCCTCGTCTTTGGTGTCTTCATGTTTGTTCTCAATCCTTGCAGATGGTCTTTGATCTTTGTTTTTTGTTTTTATGTCATGTATGTTTGTTTTCTTGTTTGTGTCCTTGTTCCATCTTGGGCCTTAGGCCCATCTTATACTCCGTTTGGGCCATAAGCCTTTCCTTACTTTATGTCCGACCTTAGGCCCATCTTGTTTAGCATTTTGTGTATTTGCATGATTTTTTATGTTTGTGTGCTTCCTACATTATTGTGTTCATCCTTTTTGTTATCTTTAGTGATCACATGTTTGTTTGATGTTTTATATGAGTCTTGTGTAGTGTTCTTTTTTCTTATGTGAGTCATGTGTATTTTTGTTTTGTATTCTTGCATGTTTGCATGAATCTTGTGTGTGTGTGTGTGTGTTTTTTTTTTTTTTTTGCAAACCTTGTGTGGTTGTGTGTTTGTGTGAGTCATGTATGAGTATTTGTGTCTTTGGCATAAATGCTCATTTTTGAGTGGTCTGTTTGTATTTGGATGTAAAGTGCTTGGTCGAGTGGTCCCTCTTGGCGTAAATTGCTCATTTTTGAGTAGCCTGTTTGTGTTTGGATGTAAATTGCTCAGTCTAGTGGTCCCCCTTGGTGTAAATTTCTCATTTTTGAGTGGCCTGTTTATGTTTGGATGTAAATTTCTCTTTTCAAGTGGTCCCCCAACTTTAGGTAGGGTCCTTAAAACTCGAAAACATCCCAGATTTTCTTATGGTACAGTTCTTGTTTGCATGATTGCTTGCATGTATGTGTGTTATGAAGGTAGAGTCCTTAAAACTTGAAAACATCTTAGTTTTTTTTATTTTTTTTTATGTGGTTTTTCACACTTCTTGTCAGAAGTGCACCAATCACCTTTTTTGAGCATGCCCCCATATTTGCATGTTTGCTTGCATGTTTGTGTGTGTAGTGTGTAGTGTGTGTGTGTGTGGGGGGGGGGGGGGGGGCTGAAAGTTTATTAACTTTTAACTATACTCGTAGTGTAAGAAAAGTTAAAAGAGGGGCATCTGTAGACGCCACATTTTGTATCTGTTAATAAATTTTGGTCCTTAGCCCCAATGATGAGCTTGAAATATGTCAACTAAGGGTAATTAAAGAGTTCACAATAGTTTGGAAGTAATCACAACTCAAAAGTGCTCAAATCGCTTTGAAATTGATATTGAAAAATGACATTTTCCCACTATTTTAACCATAACTTTTGATCCATAAAGACTTTTTGAATGAAGTTTGTTTCATTGGAAAGTAGACATCCTGCGCTTCAATTTGAACACAAATGTTGCCTAAGTTGGCCTTATATTAAGTAAGTTGGACCAACTAGGCAATCTGATTTTTTGGGTTTTAAAACTTCATTTTAAGGCCCAAAATATCATGCTTTGATGTGGGCTGGCCCATAGACCCTTGGAATGTCCAAATACAATTTAAAAGCCCCAAAACCCCTAATTTTAACTTATAAATACTCATTTTATGTCTCAAATCAAAACCCTGACTAGAAGGAGTGATTTTTTGGCCTCCATCTTCTCTAAGACTTTTTTTTTTTTCAAAACTGGAGGGCAGCCTCTTAGCATGCTTTTTAATCACCAAAAAAGTTTTCTTTAGTTAGTTCTAAGGCAAAAAACTTTTTTTCAAAATTTTTTTCTAAAAACCTTTTCAAAACCTTTTGTTCTTGAATTGTGATTACTAACAAATATTGTGTTCTTTGATTATCTTTGTTTTCTCCATTTAACTTTTGTGATTGTAGGCATTAAGGGGCCAATTAAATAACTTAAAATCTGTGATTCTAAAGCAAGACAAGTTTCTTTTCCAAGATTTACCACCTTGCTTATTATGATTCATATGATTTTCTTGATACATTTTCTCCATTTGTTGTATTTGATGTGTTTGATGTGTTTGATTATGTTTGATATGTTCTAATATGATTTTAGGTTGTTTATAATCTATTTTTGTTGTTCTTGGTTTGTTATTTTGGTTTCATGTAAAGTATAACATGTATAATTATTTTATGTAGTTTAGTTTAATTATTTTTTTTGTTTCATGTTTATTTGTTTATGTTGTTGCTTTGTGTTTTTGTTTTATGTTAGTTTAGTTTTTAGGGTTTCTAACATGCTTGTTTGATCTCACATATTACATCTTTGATTGATTAAATATCTAAAAATATAATTTTTCGAATTTGTGCTAAAGGATGTATACGCATTTTTGAGTATGTGTGCGCATGATTTAACCATGCGTACGCATAGTTGAATACGCGTACGCAATCCGAACCCAAATTAGGGCAAAATCTTGTTTTTATTATATTAATCACTTTTTAACATGTTATTTGATTCTGTTTGACTATGATTAGGTTAATAATTTATGTTTAATTATTTTCCATGTTTGCTTTAGTATTTTTTCCTTGTTTAGTCTATTTGATATTCTTTCCTTGTGTGTTTTATTTAATTGTCAACTTGCCATGTTTAATTTATTTTGTTTATTTCCTTTTATATTGTGATATATTTTTAACATGTTGTATGTGTTTTTTTATTTAAAGTGCATGATGTATGTTTAGGTTAAGGATTAGGGCTCTCTTAATAAACTCTTTCATTAAATATGACCTAGCAACACATAATGGAGGCAGGCCCACAAGCCGAGTGGTCTTGGGTGCCTAACACCTTCCCAAGCCATACCCAAACTCTGGACCCATAATTTGGTACGTGGATTCATGTGTATAAGTGATTGGCCTAAAGGGCCCAATATGATTCCTAGACTTAATCTAGGTGGTGACTCCATTAGTCCGCAACAACCCATTCCAACAATCCCCCACATGTTACAAACAGTAAACTAGGAAAGACAGTAAACTCAAGAAAGCATGCATCAATATAATACCAAAAGGTTTTAACCATACTTAGGATAGATAAGTAGGAACTACTAGACAATGGTAGAGTTAGACTCTTTTAACCAAGCTATTAGATAACCAAACTTACCATCCACATACCTTTCTTTATCCAAGTTGTTCCATAAGCGGGTTGGTGCCTTATTTTGGCAATGCGCCATTGGGTTTCATGAGAGCTCTAGAGACCTACCCAAGTATCATAGGAAGCAGCACAACTTCCACTCACACATAGGTGGCATCTGTGAGGAGTGTGTGCAGTACACCCCATCCCAACAAGTAAGGACTATGGATCCATTAAGAGCTTAAAAATCAACCTCCAACAGTTTGCAACTTGGCATTGTCTCACACCATAGGGATGGACTTATAACTAATATCTTTAATGAGATAGCGGAAAACACAATAACTGATAGTGCCCATATAGACCACCAATGACCTCTACCCATTTAACCCCTTACGTGGAATCACCCATCGTAGAGGTTGGGCATTAGCCATAATGTCACAATTTGGGTATTAGTTCTATCCCCCTCGATGTCTCACTCACCGTCCTTCTTGCTAGTGGCTTGGTCAAAGGATCGGACAAATTCCTTTCTGACCTCACAAAGTCCAAGGACATTACACCATTATCAATAAGCTGCCTCACAATATTGTGCCTCAATCGGATGTGTCGACTTTTCCCATTATAGATTTTGCTCTTAGTATATGCTAGGGGTGTGTGTGGGTCGGATTGGGTGGCTAAAAGCCAATATTTATATCCAATTCGCCACTAGTGGGTAGGAAAAATTCTAATATGCCACTAACCCACTAAAGTCTACATCTACCAGATTGGTTACAAATTTTGGCGGTTTCAACCCGGCAGGTTGTGCGGGTTGGCATTAACAATGTTATTTTTTAAAAACAATTATCACAATCTACAATTTATTATTGCATAACCTCAAAATATAAGTAATTCACACAAAAAATTAAAGGTAGATTTCATTGGATAATCTCAATTCCATCACAAACATAGGGTCAATAAAAAAGAGATATATCATCTCTAATAGTCCTTGTCTCCACAAAAAAAGGAAAAAGAAAAAGAAAAAATAGTAGGCTGCTGCCTTACAATTGAGGAAAATTAAATCAACAAACCCAAAGTCTTAACATTCCCAAAGTCACATCAAGGATTCAAATAATAACATTCCAACATAACAAATAAACTTCGAAATGGTATGCATGGTCTCAATATTTACAAGAATATATGGGACCCAAATTAAAAAGACAAAAAACATACCCAATAAAAATATAGACATAAACATTACGCAATACAAGACATAAAATCAACTACCTTTGTGGTTGTCTAGGAGAGTACACAGTTGATGGAAGGTGAAGAATTGAAGGGATAAAAAAAAAGAGGCTTCAAAGAGGTTGAGGAAGAAAAAGACAAAATAACATGAAAGAGGGAGGGAGAGGACATGGCTGAAGGTGAAGGCTAAATACAGAGTGTATGTAGTATACGATTAAAGTGATTTTAGGGGTTCAATGTTGACTTTTTATATTTTATATATGGAATTGATTATTGATTAGCTATAAAAATTGATTAGGTGAATTGATTAACTTTACATACAAAATATACGGTTGATCAATTTGAACTAATATATATATATATATATATTTTTTTTTATTTATTTATTTATTTATTATTATTTATGTATAATTAAGCTAGCAGGTCGGGTTGTAATGAGAGGCTTCAAAAAGGTTGAGGAAGAAAAAGACAAAATAACATGAAAGTGGGAGGGAGAAGAAGTGGATGAAGGTGAAGGCTAAATACATAGTGTATGTAGTATACGGTTGAAGTGATTTTAGGGTTTCAATGTTGACTTTTTATATTTTGTATAAGGAATTGTTTATTGATTAGCTGTAAAAATTTATTAGTTGAATTGATTAATATATATATTATTTAAGTATAATTAAGCAGGCGGGTCAGGTTGTAGCGGGTTAGCAATGCTTCAATTTGTTATCCGACCCAATTTGCTATTTTGGGCGTTTATCTCGCCCAACCCAAATTGCCTAATTTAATGACCCGCATAGGGTGGGCGGGTCGGCTGTAGGTTGGTCAGGTTGGTGGGTCAATCGGATATTCCGTACACCCCTACGTGATATGGCAACCTGGCAATCACAATGCATGCAAACAGAGGCAATAGAGTTAGCATACAATGATATATCAATTAATAAACTCCTAAGACACTCGGCTTTGGACCCAGCCTTCTCTAAGGCCACTAACTCTGATTCCATGGTGGATCTTGCTATGCAAGTCTGCTTGGATGATTTCCAAAAGACAACCCCTTTATCTAGTGTGAACAAATATCCACTAGTGGGCTTTACCTCATTTGTATCAAAGATCCAATTAGCATCACAATATCCTTCTAATATAGCACGATAACCACAATATGACAAACCATAATAAAAAATACCCTTTAAATCAACAATCTAGATATTGCATCCCAATGTTCAATACTAGGATTATGAGTATACCTACTCAATCTACCAACAACATATGCAATATCAAGGCAAGTACAGTTTGTCAAAAACATTAAACTACCAATGATTTGTGCATATTTATCTTGTGAAACATTATCTCCACTATTTTTAATCAGGTGTACCTTTGAGTCAAAAGGAGTAGACATAGGTGACATATCAAAGTGTTCAAACTTTTTAAGAATTTTCTTTGCATGGTGAGATTGTGATAGTGTAATGCAATCATTATCCCTAGGGATCTTGATGCTCAAGATTACATTTTCCTCATCCAAATCTTTCATATCAAAGTTAGAGGCAAGAATACATTTAGCATCATGCACAACATCAAGGCTAGTTCCAAATATAAGCAAGTCATCAACATACAAATATATAATGACATATTCATTATCATTAAACTTGCTCTATATGCATTTATTGGCACCATTAATCACATACCCATCTGTAAGCATAACATTATCAAATTTTTCATGCCATTGTTTAGGTGTGTTGACACCCCATTTTGCAATCTGCATTTAACCTCACATAAAGGGTAAAAGGGTAATTTCACTTTGGAAATAGGCATCTTAATTGTAGCCACTAGATCCTTAATTTCATTTCATCAAAATGATCTTGATGTTGTAACGATCAAATTGACCGGTTATAAGTCTTAATCGGACTATCAGATTGAAAGTTATTATCAAATCAAGTTTTAATGGCCGAGATGCACTATCATAAATTGAGTTTGACTATATGTGATTATGAACAATTGATTCCAATTGGTTATAATTATAATCAATTTGAAATTAATGACGTGTCATAATTTGATTGGCTAGGACTACATCTTATGGTAAGGTTGCACACACTTGATTAATTAGATAATCAAACATTAATTATTCAATGAGCAATTTGTGTAATTGTTTTTTTAATTAGGGTAAATTTGGAACTGATTAAGTCTGAAATAGAAGTGAATGGAGCCTAATGATCTTTGCTCACCATTTCATTGATATCTCCCAGAATATTTTGAATCTAGGTGAGATTAATTTTGCCAGAAACTAGACATCTACGGCTTCAATTTGAGCATAAGAATGAGAAAATTCCGATCAGAATTGAGTAAGATATGATTTTTTGAATTTGGATCTACGGGCTGTTACAGGAGTTACAGGAAAAACCAAATTCTTAATCATTTTGCTTGCTCATCACTCCCACAAATCTCCAAATTTAATGCCCCAACTTTCTCTAAATACTGAAATAGGGTATAGGTTCATGATTCTCTTGGATCTTTTGTCAACCCTCGTTGCATGCCCTTCCATTCATAGTTTCTCCACCACCACTATATAAACCCTTCCTCTCCTCCATTCCAAGACACAGAGAAACACCCTCTCTCCTCCTTTCTTGAGTTCTAGTGAAGTAGAGTAGTCTTGTCATATCTTGGTTTTCTTGAGACTCAAGGTATTGAGTGAGACTCACTCTCTCTCTCATAGTTCTTCTTTTCTACTCCACCATTAGGACCTCTACCAAGAGTCTCCTCCTCCACTGTGTGGATCTTGCATTCAAGTATAATCGGGGGTGGAGCCAAGGGGGGGTGAGAGGGGGCAATTGCCCCCCTGGCCTGCACAAAAAACACCTTAACTTATACTTACTACAACCTCCTACTTACTTTATTTTTGGGTAAAAAAAAGCAGTACCTATTCAATTAGATAATTGAACATTAATCAAAACTATATCCCTTAACTGTTGAGGAATTTCACCTAAACAAAAGTTTTCTTCACTCACACTTCATTAAAAATTTAGCTAATTTAAATTCCACTTTGATTCTTGGCCTTGAAACAGAGCATAGCTTATAATTTCTAAATGATGCAAGAGTGCTTTCATGCCCTTAATCCTCCACTAGCATGCCTTGCACAAAAGCTTCGTGTGTATCATAAGCTATCACTAGAAGATGAAGAATATTATTCAATTACCAGTGACTTTGACGAAGCTTGGACTATGGAGATTTAATAAACTAGGCATAGTGGTGTTATAAATGCCCAAGGATGATTTCTAATGAGTTTATTTTTGGTTTGAGTGCTATAGAGTGTAGCCAATATAAACTTGTTGGCTTGACACGGAAGCATAGTGTTGTAATATCATGCATGTAACCAAGTTGCTAGGAATTTGAAGCCAACTATATAATAAATATTATATTATAGATTCACACATTATATTTTGAGTGTTTTTTTATAAGTAGAAGTTTATTGCTAATAAAATAATTTGAGCATTTTATAAGTTTTCATTAATCAAAATTATATAAAATTGCACATCATTTCATTCATAACTCAATTTTTGACTTAGAAAATTGATGCTTATGTGAGGAAAAGTCTTTTACTTTCCCTCTTTCTTGTGTGTGTTTGTTTCTCCAAAAAAATGATTAAAAGCTAAACAGATAAATACAACAAAATGAATATACTTTCCTTTCGTGACCGTTTTAAAAAAGATCGTTAAAAAATTATTTAATATTCAAATGAACAAATTTTAATTTTTCAAATTTGTGTCAAATACTATATATTCACAATGTGCATAATTGTGAGTTATTTATAAATTTTGCCCCCCCTCAACTTAAATCCTAGCTCCGCCATTGGGTATAATCCATTTCCCTAACTTGTTTCTTTATATTACTATGATGAGATTAAGATTAAAGCATGCTAGTGTTTATTTAAATTACTTGAATATGTTTGAATGTTTTTAATTGTTCATATGCGTTCTTCACATGTTTGTGTATAACACTAGCTTTGATCTTAAATCTACATAAAAAATATGAAGAACATGTTTGTTTCATAATTCTCTCAAATCCTTGAATCTAGGATATCAACATCCACACACATTCACTAGAATTTATTTTTTTCAATCAAAATGCAATAAATAAATGGAATTAGGGTTTATCGCATGCACACACATTAAATTCAACATGCAAATTGATTGATAACATATTGGATGATATAATATGAATGTTGGTCATCATAGTCTAGAAGACCGGTTTCACCAGAGAAGGTGGGTGCCTAACACCTTCCCATCTTATAACATAGCCTACAGACTTAGATTAAGGGTTAATAGATCAATGCTTATCCATGTAATTTTCAATTTCTAGATTGTAACTAGGAGACAAATCTATGTACTTTATCTTAGATTGTATGTAGGACCAAAGCTAAGTAATTTCCTATGATCAATGTAAATTCAATTTCAAATTAATAAAATGATGAAATTTTCAATTATGGTTTCCTTTTCTTTTTTCAATAATTAAATAAGTAGCGACTTCATTGTAAAATCCTTATTCTAAAGGGGAAGATATAATCAGTCCAACCTCTATTTTGAAAGGCAATAACATGACTCCACCCACTCACGTGGGTTTAGCCCAACACCAAAAAAGGGTCGGGGGCGTGGTCTCTCACAAGATGCTTGTTTTAAACCATATAAAAATTTAACCAATTTACAAACTTTATGTTCTTGTCCAAGAACTACATAATCTTCGGGTTTCTCCATATAAATTTCTTCTTCTAAATCACCATTTAGAAAAGCAGTTTTAACATCCATTTGATGTTCACCAAATTGTAAATAGATGCAATGACAAATAAAATTCTAATAGATGCAATTCTAGTAACCAAAGAATAAGCATCAAACAAGTCCACATTATGTTTTTGCTTATAGCCCTTAGCGACTAAGCGTGCTTTATACTTATCTATTTTACCATCTGGTTTCAATTTCCTTTTAAACACCCATTTGCAACCAATTCCCAAGTATAATTAGACATAATAGACTCTAATTCATTATTAATAGCTTCCTACCAAAATGGTGCATCTACGGATTTAATTGCATCATAGTAACTTACAGGTTTATCTTCAACAACATAGGCAAGGAAATCGTTATCATAATCCTTTTCCTTCCTAGCTCGCTTGCTCCTTCTTATTTCTTGCACATCATCAACAAAGTTATTAGAAGTTTCAATAGAATCACGCAACACTTTGTCCTTATTTTTCAAAGGAAACATATGCTTAAAGAAAATGACATTTTCATATTCAATAATAGTATATGATTCTAAGATATCACTTTTGATGACAAGAAATCTATAGCATGAACTATTGCAAGCATAACCAATAAACACACAATCACATGTTCTAGAACCAAGCTTTCTCCTTTTAGGCTCAAGTAGCATGACTTTAGCCAAGCATCCCCACACTTTGAGGTATTCCAAGTTAGGCTGACGCCATTCCCAAAGCTCGTAAGGAGTTTTACTGGTTTTCTTATGAGGTTCCTTATTTTGAATATGGAAAACTGAAAGAATGGCCTCCTCCCACATGTTGTAAGATAGCTCGGAACTAAAAGTAAATCATTCGTCATCTCTTTAAGTGTTCAATTTTTCCTTTCAACTATTCCATTAGATTCGGGTGAATTAGGTGGAGTTACCTCATGTATTATGCCATTTTGTTCACAAAAATCCTTAAAAGGGTTAGACTCATATTCACCACCTCTATCGATTCTAAGTCTTTTAAACCTTTTATTCTTTTGCATCTCAACTTCACTTTTATACTTTATGAACATCTCCAAAGCTTCATCTTTGGTTCTTAGTAAATAAAATTTAGTGAATCTAGAGTGGTCATCAACAAAGATCACATAAAATTTTTTACCACCTCTAGTCATGGTGTGTTTTAAATCACCCAAGTTGCGATGTATCAATCCAAGAAACTCGGTTTCTCTTGTTATGTACTTACAAGGTTTCTTGGTTATTTTAGTTTTGGAAAAAATTTCACATTTGTCCATATTAGCTTCACTTAGTGAATTAATGATTCCACATTCTTTCATTTTCTTTATATGGCCAAGATTAACATGTCCAAGTCGACTATGCCAAACATCAATGGATTCGACTAAGTAAGCACAAGAAGATGAACCACTTTCATTAATAACTTGATCAACATTAAGTATAAAGAGACCATCATCATCATAGCCCTTATCAACAAAGGCTTCATTCTTAGTTAAAGTAATATGCCACCATCAAATAAAACTTTAATACCAGCCTCACCAAGCAAATGTACCAAAATGAGGTTGTGTCGAAAGTGAGGTACATGAAGGACATTATTGAGTGAAAGAGTTTTACTGAAAGTTAGCTTTAAAAGTACCTTCCCTTACCACTCATCGACACGGACCTATTGTCCCCAAAATAAACACAGTTGGTGCCTTCCGCCATAGGAGTGTAGGAACTAAACTCCTTTTTGAATGCACCAATATGCCTTATGCAAGCCGAATCAACTACTCATCCTTTTCACTTTTGTCACCAAATTTGCCTCACACACCACCGCTGCAATGATCTCTTTGGTTTCCATCACATTTGCCTTATTTGATGTTAAGCCTTTGTTGTTGTTCCTATTGTTGTTGAAGTTGCCTTTTGCCCTACATGTTGCTGCATAATGACCTATCTTGCCATGAATAAAACAATTACCCTTTTTCTTTTGGATTTGAGGATTTGGGCCATTTTTATTATGAAGTTTTACTTTTTCCTTAAAGTCATGTTTCTTATTATGTTGTGGAGGTCTAGAGGGTCCTCTCTGAAAGTTCAAATATGTATAAAACACCCTTGAACGTTTAGATTCCCAATTACAAATTAACCAATTCAAGCTTTATGACAAACACCTAGTGTGCGGAAAATGAAAAAAAGCTATAAATAGAATTGGTAAACAATCTAAGCCAATTAAAATTACAATCACAGTAGATAATAAAAGGCAAAGATAAAAGGGAAGGAAGATGCAAACACAGGGACAACACTCGATGTGTTATCGAAGAGGAAACCGAAGCCTTCGGCGTAAAACCTCTCCGCCGCCCTCCAAGCGGTAAGTAATCCACTAGAAAATGTAGTTGGGATACATGAATAGCAATAGACCCTCCAAGCCTAATCTACCCAGTGTATCTAAGCCTTCCAAGCTTCTTGCTCTAACGAGGTTGCGCCGAACCTATTTCTTTTCTAGCTTCTCGGATTCTGCTACTTGACCAAAGCATCAACCAATGTAGATTGGTTCCTTCCTAACTGCTTCCCAGAACACCAAACAGCCCTCTCACAGTAATGGATATGGTGAGGACAGGTTTTGGTAAAAGACCTCTCAAGAGTTTAACAATGGAGAGGAAGAGAGTTGAGGAATTTGAAGAGACTCTTATGTAAAGATTGTAGATGAATCAATCTTATTTTACTCTAGGGTTTCTCTCTCAAAATTCTCTTTGGAAGCTCTCTATCTTTTGTGGGTATAAGGGGTATTTATACTAGGGTGAGAATGGAATGTGAAGAGTCAGGTTTTTCAAAACAGGGGTGGCTCTCGGCTTAGCCTCGTGGCTTAACTGAGTCACGAGATCCAGTCGCGCGATAACAGAATGGTTAATTGTCCTATTTTGTCCTGTAGTGCTCCAGCTAGCATGACGCTTCAACTTCTGGCTTGCTTGGCACGTGTGCTGCTTCTGGCGGCTTGAAGCCGCGAGTCACCCGCGAGATCAAGTCGCGATTCTCTGTTTTCTTGCACACTCTTGAGCATTTCAACACTCTATCTCACTCACTACCCTTACAACAATCCCACCTAAATACAGGGTTACTAAATATTGAAATACAAGCAAATTTGGTATGGAATAAAACCAACAAGATGGTTGATTAAATTCAACCTTACACTCTCTTTACAACATTAGCCTTGACAATAAATTCCTTAGCTCTAGAAACTTTTTCTGTTATCCTATATGTTTCTACAATTTGAATATTGACGATAGTTTGTTTAAGATTCAAATAGGTTCTATGATGGCTATACTGGTGTTTATACTCTTTCTAAACACAAGGCCATGAGCCACAAACTTCTCGGGTAAGACATCACCCTCTTTAGCTAGGTCGGACACTAATTTTTGAAAATCCTCAATTTAGCTAGGAACATTTTTTCCTCAACCATTTGAAAAGACATAAATTTAGCCGTAACAAACTTTTTAGCACCCTCTATGGGCGAAAGCGCCCACAACGTGGGTCATCCTCGCTATTGGGTGAGTATGCCTTGGCCTAGAGTTGACCATGGAGAAAGGTGTAAAATGGAGTCGCCACCTAGTTTAGGTCTAGGAACCATAAATATAGTGTCATTTGTGGAAAGATTGATATTTACCAAAGCACATGTTCAGAGTTTAGGTATGGGGATGGGAAGGTGTCAGGCACCCACCCTCCCCTAAGCCCATAGGTTAACTTCCATTCATTATGTTCCAAGTCTTGATCTCATTAAAGGCATATTTAACACGTTATTCAAACTCACTCACTCACACACACACACACACACTAGCATGCATCTAAATCAATCAACATGGCATAATCGTCCCCAAACCTAGCATTCATCTATCATGAAATTTGAAGAGCATATCCAAGGGTAGAAACATCCAAGGCAGATCAGGATAAACATACTATAGCATCTAAACACCAAAAACATGGGATTCAATCAAGCATATTCATGTTCATCAACCATATCCAACTTTCTCACTTAGATCCAATGCATGTTCATATGAATGCATGACTTACCTTACTTTCCTCACTGCATCGCAACACCTATGCATCAATGCATGTTTATATTCATATGCATGTTCATGGTATTCAAACAAACTAAAACCCTAATAAGCATAAAAGAGATAAAACAAAACAGAACAAGTTAAAGACAGAGAGACAAAGACACAAAGGCAAACAAAAAAAATTTAAACAGAGGCTAAAACATGTGAATAAAATGAAAGGAAACCAAGCAGGAAAAGAATTAGGGTTTCTGGGCAGAGAAATGCGTGCACATGCATAGGACATGCATACACAACCCATCTATATGCGTACGCATACTATGAGTATACGTATGCATGCAAGCTGCATGCACACACATACACGCCCTAAGAACCCTAACCTAGAAACTACAGAACAAAAACAAAAAAACCAAGAATCTAACAACCCAACATGCTCAAAATATAAACATAAAGTAAACCTAGACTAAACAAACATACTATAAACAACACAAACTCGTATAAAAACACAAAACAACATAGAAAATCAAAGAAAAGTGAAGAGCCAAAGTTAGAAACTTTACCTTAGCACTAGAATTCTTTAGAGCTTGATTTTGATTTTTCCCCTCAATCAATCTAATAACAACCAATTCAAAATAAGTAAGTGAACTTCAGAACTCCAAGATCAAGACCAGAAAAGGTCCTAATAAAAAAAATTGACTTGAGGATGTTTTGTGAAAAACTCCCTCTTTGATTCACTATTTTCTAGTGAATCTTGTGTGTTTTACCACTGGAATTCGTCCTCTTTGAAAAAATACCTTTTATGGCTTTTATAGTTGAACAATAGGGGTTTGGGGCGGCTCCCAAATGATATGAGATTCCTTCCAAACCGAGTGTTAATATAGAAAACTTGCCTTTCATAGTTTCTGGAATCCTAGCATGCATGCACATGCATGTGTATGCGTACGCATGCATGAAGCATGAGTACGTAAAGCTTGAGCATGCGTACGCACGCCTTAGGGTTTCGATGGCCTTTCTTTTCCAAAAATAGTTTATTTGTTTCAAAAATAAATTATATTTTCCATAAAAACTTTCCTCAAGTTAATTTTCATTTGATTGGGCCCTAAACCAACATTGGGCTTTAGAATTCTAGCATCATTGGGGAACGGGGGCCTGAGTTGTAACGGGTACAAAATGCGGTGTCTACAGATGCCCCTCTTTTGATTCATGAGCTCCACTAATGGAATCAAAAGAATAAGAGACAAAACATTTCGTTTCAACGTATAGCTCAAGCCCAACCCATGCACACAGCAAACAATATGCATACATGGGGCGGGGTGCAACTCTGTAGAGTTGTATGGGATTCGTATATTCGAAATCCCACAGGTATTACTTGGGAAATGAGCAACAACAGGTTCACTACCCAAGAACTTGGTTTGCCAATTGCAAGCAAAAGGCGAGTGACTCACTATCCAAAAGTCACTAAAAAGAAAAACAAACATGACCAACAGCCACAACCATCAACCAAACAAACAAGGTACTCTTACGAGCTAAAAGGATACATATTTGTGGTGTCCATCTGGGACTCTTGCCTCAAACTTCTCTTGTTGGCTTTCGCCTGTAGGTAGTTTTTGTCTCAATCTCAATCTCTTCTAATCTTGTGAGGCTCTGGCCTCTATCTCAACCTTTTCTATTCTAGGTGGCTTACACCTCGATTCTGGTGTACATGTTCAATTCCAAGAAGGAAATGTACTCAAGTTTTGTATTCTTCTTTTCTCTTTTTGTCTTGGGGATCTGTGCCTGCATATTCAATTCCCAAAGGATATGTGCACAAGTATGGTGATGATCTTGAACGGAAAGCTCACTCGAGGGGCTTCCCAACATGCATGGGGGCTTACTCGATGATTCCGACTCACGAGGGAGTTTTCATTGGTATCTGTCGACTTTCGAGGAAGTCTTAGGTGATGTATGATCCATTGGAGAGATGACTCGCTGAGGAGTTTGTGTTGGTGGTTGTAACTCACAAGGGAGCTTTCTTAGTAATCCTTGACTTACCAAGAGACTTACGAGGAAGTCCTTGATGATTCTGATTTGCTAGGGAAAATATTTCCATTTGTGACTCACAAGGGAGTTGTCTTGACATTTCGGCCCTAACAAGGAATTCCTTGATGATTAGAATTCATTTGGAGAAAATTCTTCTCTTGGTGACTCACTGGGGAGTTGTTTGATGGTTTTAACCCATGAGGGAGCTTCCTTGGTGAAATCCACTAGAGTGTGTTTTAGGCTTTCTGACCTGCTGGGGAAGATTTTAACATTTCTATGTCTTCCAACCTACTGAAGGGTATTTCCATCATTTCCCACCTTCCGAGAGTCCACTGGGGATATTCTAAAGAATTTTTTTTTTTTTTATACTAAACTACACGTAGTTTAATGAAGGTCTAAACTACATGTAGTTTAGCCATCAGGTGTCTTTCTCGCTTCTTCATTTTTCCAAACAGTTACCCACCGTTTCTTCTTCTTCTTATTCTCTTCATCTTCTTCATTTCTTCATTTTCCCTGCAACCCTTCAACTCCCTTTCTTTCTCTACAAAAATCTTCTACCTCTCTTTCACTCCTTCATCCTTCACAATTTGAAACTCTCTTCTTCTCTTAAACTCTCTCATCTTCTCCAATGGCATCCAAAACAACAACAACAACAACAACAACAACAAAAAACCTTATGACAGAAGCCTTCAATCTCACTCGTTGGGATGGAGTTATAAGGTTACCGGAGTCCCTTCCACTAATCTTCAGGTCACAAAACCATCTTTTGAAGGATGCACGGGCCGGATTGGTAAGTTTTCAAACTTTTCTCATTTTCAAGTTTTGCTCTGATCTTTTGTTTTAATTTGTTTTTGGATTTTTAAATGCTTGGATTTCATTGTGGGATGGGTTTAGATGAAAACTTGATGTCCCAGGAAGGGTAGGAACATGTTTTGGACAAGATTTGATCCATGGCATGCTGAAACTATCGAAGAGCATTTTCTGTTTGCATTTATGCGTACGCATGCGTGCGCAGCCAGTATTCATGTGTACGCATCCTTGTTCATTAGTTCATACAAACGTATGCCCCAGCATGTGTATGCATGCTATGACCCTGCATATGCATACATAGGTCTTGCATACACATGTTGGCACTTAGAAACTTTATTTTTCACCCAGTTTGATTTTTTTTTTTCACTTATTTTTCTTATCCAATCATGATTCTTATGCTCCCTTTCTTGTCTTTCATAGGCTTTACCTCATTTCTCTGGTACGGGTAGTGTTAGTCGCATCTTTGTGTGGTATCAAGCCTTGATAAAGGGTACCAAGGCTTTGGTGAGTGCGGCTGGCTTTGAGCCCATCATGTGCTTGCTTCCAAAGAGTTTTGCCAGTGGCATCTTGGTGTAAGCGCTTGTCGAGAGGTGGTGGGATACTACTCACACCTTTCACATTGCTAGGTGGGAGTTGACAATGACACCTCATGACTTCCATCGAATGATCGATCTAAGAGCTGATGGCTCCATCATTAACTTGGAAGGTGAGTCAGGCGTTCAGCTAGGCGTAGACCTACTGGGGCGTAGGTATTTGAGCGGGCATATCCACTATTTTGACTTAGAGAGGGACTACAGGTCTCTTTATCAAGTGGCACCTGATGATTGTGCCCGGATGGCCAGGGCATTCTTGTTGTACTTGTTGGGGGCATATCTATTTACCAGTTGAGGGCAAACGATGTTTTTGAGGTGGCTCGCCCTCTTTCGCGACTTTGAGCATGCACAGGAGGTGAACTAGGGCCAAGCTTGTCTTACCTTCCTCTACTCAACCATGGACACACTTAGCCAGGGGACTCTGTGCCAACTGGTGGGGCTTTGGAGGCTTATTGAGGTTAGATCTCTTTCCCTTTCTCATGTAGCTTCCCAAATCGTACTTCGTAATTTTGCAAACTGTAATTATTCATATGTCATCTAGGTTTACAAAATTGCATTTCATGCTCTTGCAAACTGTATCCATACTTTGACTTGCAAACTATCATCTTGCAAATTGTACTGTGCTCTCTTTCTTGCAAATTGTATCTGTATTTTACAAACTATCATCTTGCAAATTGTCATTTGTATCTTGCAAATTGTTATCTTACAAATTGTATATGTATTATGCAAACTGTCATTTGTATCTTGCAAATTGTATCTGTATTTTGCAAACCGTCATCTTGCAAACTGTATCTGTATTTTTGTGATCCTTGCAACGTTGGGCCTTGAACTATGTCCTTGTTGCTTGAAGTGCGTATGTGGACTTGAAGGACTTCCTTTCAATCTGAGCTCACCTCAACAACCTCTCCTTTGAAATGTGAGTTAAAATCCTCTCTCCTAGCTATCATCACATGTCTTAAAAGTGTTTTTTCTAACCGTGAGTGCTTTTGCAGATTACTTGGGGACCTTGGGTGGGTATCCCTCCCGTGGTTGACTCGAGTCTTGAGGCGGTTGAGATTAACTCTTCTAGGACCACTCAGGCCTTAGAGGGTGCAAGCTTGAGGATTATATATCTAGCTAAGAGAGCTTCTTGCCAGTTAGTGGGTGAGGATACACCTTAAGTTCCGATGGACCCTCCTTCATTCATGCTTGCCTCGCTTTCAATGACCGACGCCAAGTACGAGCTGTGGAGGAATGGCTTCCCTTATGCCTGACGACTCTTGGGCAATCTTGACTATGATGAGTTTAGTGAGGCTCACCTCATGGCTCTTTTTCTCATAGGGTATGTACTTTTTCTCTTCCCTTTCTCTTTTCTTTTTAGCTTGTATATGTTGTATGTGATGATACTCAATGTGCTGATCATTTCAGGGTGCTACTAGCCCAGCTATTGGTAATCTTGTTAAGCCTTCTCATCTGTCTTGGTCGGTTTACACCTGTGGTCCTAATGGGTTCGCTCGGGAGCATCCAGTGGGGCGTAACTTGAATGTCATGGGCTATCCCTTTCCTCAGGGTACACGAGTAGTGAGTTCTCTTTATCCCTACCCTTTGTACTTTGTTCTTTGCATCTCTTAGGCTTATCCTGACACTATCTTCTTTTCAAATTCAGCCCATTGTAGTGAAGCACGAGGAGCTTGTCTTGTTTGCTAGGAACCTCAAGTTTGAGGTTACCGAGTATTCCAAGAATATCTATAGACTTGGAAGGTATGCCTAAGTCGATGATGATGATGATGATGATGACTCAGAGGCGACTCAAAGCTTTCGGCTAAGGAAGAGACATTACCGGCGGTAATCTTGCAAACATGACAAACAGAGAGACAGACTTTAACCAGTTTTCTTCTCTTTTTTCCTCTTTTTTAGCATTATATTCTACATTTTTCTCTTATTTTGAGATATTAGGTTGTGTTTAAGAACATATTTATATTTTTGTTTTTATTTTAGGACATTTACGTATTTATAACTTATGGGATATGTGTGCAATTTTATTTTCTTGCTTTTCTTTCTCCTTTGATGAATGAAAATCTGAGTTTGAATCTGTCTTAAGTAGTGTTGAGGACTCTTTTTTCGACGCACATGGCATTACTTCATTGACAGCCCATGCCACATCAACATATTATTGATTTTTTTGGGTAAATCTCTTTAAAGCCCAAAATAAACTCATATCTTATTCAACTACATGGATTAGGCTCACATGGCCCTTGAGATCCTTACTTCAAGAGGCGGATTCATGGTCCACATTTCTTTTTCATCAATTAGGATTATAACCCATGATATCATCAACATCAACATTTGGATTGGGGTTAAGCAATGAATCAAAGCTCACGGCCCATATTACCTCTCTTATACTCATGGCAAGCGGCTTCTTCAACAAGAGCCCATATTTACACAAAATGACAACAAAACCCGAGGTACGTCATCTCATCTTCGGCTTATGATCCAAGCTCATAAGTCTCTTTGGGGAAACTTTGGGAGTTGTGGTTTGGAGGGCCAAAAGGTATGTTCAGTAAAACTCCAGCGGTTTAAAGTTGATAAAAGAGACATGTTGCTTGGCGTGTCTTCTCCAACTCCCTAAACTTTGACGTGTCCATGTGTAGCGAGTAACATATGGTAAGCATCTCTTATCACATAGCACTTTAGATGATAAAATTCCCCATTACTCTTTTCCTAAAACTTAATATTCATCATGTGACAAATACTTAATATCTTCAGCCATCTAACTGCTGAGAAAATAACTATTCATTCAATTCCCAACTGTTGCTATACAAATTTAGAAACGTCATTATTTTATTGTACATAAACTACATTACTTCTTTCAGCTACAATCCAACTCAAACACATGGCCTAATCTGATTGGCTATCTTTAATCTCCAACTATATATAAAATATTCATGATATCTCTAATACCTAGCTGCTGTCTGCCACAATCAGACCATAATTTCTTTGCCAGCTGCCAGAGCAGAGCATTAGATACTCTTTTTGCTCACCAAGATTATGTCACAACACAATGAGGCCTTGACTAAATCTCTAAAGCTTCATTAACTTTCAACCAACCATTCTATTTCTTACTAGAAATGTGTTGTAATGGAACCTTGCACCAAAAACACAAACATCCGAAAAAGGAAACATTTTCAGCTGAACCCCAGCAGTGTATTCAGCACTGGACACCCAGCTGGAAGTGATATCATCAGCCATTCAATGCTGAAATCCCAGCAACTAGCTCCTATACCCAAAATGGCAAGATACCTTTGAAAGAGATCTTACCATTTTTAGCCAAATCCATGAAATAAATCCTGAATGTCCTCTCTAGCAGTCTTAAATCACCCAGCTGACCTCATCTGCTTCTGCCCAAAGCAACAGCTATCTTATGATAGCTGTGACAGCTATCTCATGATAGCTATCACAGCTTTTCCTGACAGTTGGAACAGTTTTTTCAAAACAGATGTAACAGCTGACCCAGTAGCCTTAGCATTACTGGTTTTCCACATATGACTAAAACCAAAACCAACTAAGAAACTACATTTCTCTTGCTAAAATACCTTCATTTTCTGCTACTCTTTCCCCAGTAGCTCTTACCCAAAACAGTAAGAACACCTTAAACCTAAACATACCATTTTTGGCCAAATCTTAGGGTGGATTTTTTGAAAATTCATTGCTAGTTGGGACAGATTTTGGCTGAGATTATTTGCTAAAATACCCCTTTAAACTTAGCTTTAAATAGGACACCCCATCAACACCTCAAAAGGGGGGACATCGATGAAGAAGAAGAACTCCCTCATAAACTTCTCTCTCCCTCTAATAATCTTGAAAAGCTCTTAATCAAGTTCTAAGCTTCTGAATTTTTTAGTTTCTAAATTAGGAACTAAACTCTTCAGCCCTTAGCTCATAAATGCCCTTCATAAGCCCTTATACATCCTCCAGCAAAAAATCCCAGTAGAAAATCCCAACGGCTTTGCTAAACATACTACAACACTATTACTCTCTTATTCTCATTATCTCACTCTCCATATTTTGAAGATACATATATCTTGCTGCCCATATCTCTAAACATCTCTTTCTTCACTTCTCTTACACAATCTCATACACACTTACTATACTATTACATATAATACACCACAACTCTTGTAAGCTCCACTCTCATACTCTCTCACTCTGAAATTCTACTGTTTTGTTACCCATAAACACATTTCTATACTCTTTTCTTACAAAATCTTTCCTCTTGGAAAGCAATCTCTACAACTTCTCTAGCAGTTATAATCTCATATTTTTACTATTTTTAACCTCCATGTCTCTCATACTTCCATATATCATACATATCACAAATACTACATCTCACAAACATCTATATCTTTTACCATCTCCACACTTTTCTAGAGATATCAAACACTCATACTAAAAGCCCTTCTCATGGAAGGCATGAACTTCTATTACTAAAGTCCTTCTCCTAGAAGGCATCAAGATCTTATATCAAAGCCCTTCTCTTAGAAGGCACAACTACTTCTTACAAAAGCCCTTCCCTTAGAAGGCACAAATTACATCTTACAAAAGCCCTTCCCATGGAAGGCAACACTATTCATAACTTCACAACAACTAAAAGAGCATTGTCGAAGTGGAAACTCATTTAAGTGCATGATAAAAGGAGCAAGCTTAACCAGCCTCTACACATAGCTGAGCATACTCTCTCTCCCTCCAGTCGCACTCATTTTTCCCCTTCAATCTAAAAGTTATCATGGCAAACTGCCTCTCTACCGCTAGAGTCATTCTGTTGGAATCCTATCAGCGCACTAACGCTATACAGCTGGGGCTACAAACCATACAAAGATAAGTGACTTTGCTTCCTTATCTTTAAATTTACATTATTGAGTATATGAATACTTCACCTTTAAATACATATTACTTTATTCCAACTACCATTACAACTATTAACTAAGGCTTAAACTCATTAAAATGCATGATAAGAGAGACAATCTTAATTAGCCTCTACCGCTGGCATTCTGCTAGAATCCTATCAGCTCACTGATGTAACATAGCTGGAGCTATAAACCACACAAAGATAAGTGACTTTGCTTCCATATCTTTAAATTTACATCATTTAGTACATGATTACTTTATCTCCAAATAAATACTACTTTATTTCAACTGTTATTACAACTACTAATCAAAGCTATCATATCAAACGCATATATATATATATATATATATTCAACCATTATCATGATTCTTAGATTTTGGCTTTAATGGTTTTGTAGGCTTAAAAATACGCCGGTAGCTGCTGGACCACGTGGCCCAATGTTGAGTTCCGGACGCAACTCCCTAAACAGAACCCGAGCTTGGCAAGGTCACTAATCCAGCGGAGAACATGTGGCCGAGCAACCGAAAAAGGCCCCTGAACAAGTAGTCCGTATGCAGGCTTTGGCCATGCCTACGCATCCAAGACCATACGCATGCATGCCACCAGGGAGAAAAACCCTAGCCAACTTTTTTCACTATAAAACAGACGTGAGAGACTTTCAAACCTTCATAAAATGTGTTTTAAGCCTAGGAATCATTCTGTAAGGTCCCCTCTGGTAGAATTCACTTCTTTGGAGGTCTCTATGTGGATTAACAAGCTTAATCTCAATTTCAATTATGCTCTCATTCATCTTGGTCTCTCTTGTATTTCCTCATTTCATCAAATCAAAATGGATGAGCCTCTTCTACGTGCTACCACTAAACTTTGGATCCCTACTCAGCATGTTTCTCAATTCAACGGTATGGAATTATGTCCCACTCTTAAGGAATTCGGTGTCATCATTCTTCTTACTCTAGAGGAAGATCTTTCTAACTTAGCTCATCAACTTTTAGGGGTTCCCTTAGCCATGGCATAGAGATGGTGTAAATCCAACAAGTTGAATGTCTTCATGGTTTTCAAGTAGTTTTCCGAGAAAGATGTGCCATTGGCTAGAGTGAAGCGTTCTTATCATCTTAATTCTTTTTGAGTTTGCATTCTTAAAAGGTTCTTCCAGGTGCATGAAACACCTCCTGTGGATCTTGAAATTCTTTAGGTGGTCAAAAACTAGGGAGTGGGAGCCCACTAGTCATCATCTTGGTTGAAACTCTCAATGGTTTGGATGCTGTTAATAGGGAGGAAGCAACATTCTTTGCGGGAAGCCCTCTTCTTCTTCAGGTACAATCCCTAATTTTTGCCTAGGTTTCCTTAACCTAGCAGGATTCCTCTAATTTTTGAATGGATTGTCTTTCGGTTTTCAACCCATCAAGGCTCTTTATATCATCTTTGAATATATATCTCTTTTTTTGTTTTCATCTCTCCTTTTTCCACTTAACACTCATGCTCTCTTTTTCTCTCCCTCAAATACGGTTGTATGAGGAGCTCATATTGCTCCATCCTCCCCTTGTTCCTTCCAATTGGTATCAACTAAAACACTACCGTGATTGCAAGCTTAACGACAAAGAGATGGATCAGGTCAAACTTACTGAGCTCTTGAAGCACTTACTTCTGTGGACATCCAATGGGTGGTAGAATGGTGGCGCATCAAGGCCATGTCTAGCTGTGGTTTCAAGGAAAACTATGTATCTTTGGTAGGGCTTCACCATTGCTCTTATTATCCTACATGCCGTATTGCACGACAATTTATGGGGTACCTTGTGGCAATGGTTCTTACCATACCTTAGCATTTACTGAGAGAATCTTGGGCAAAATTCATGAGACTTGGCCTTAAAGGGCGATGAATAGGGACATCCATTTTCCTCAGTTTCTCCATCTAACTTCGGGATACAAGGATTGGTTGTCCACTGATATGAAAGCAATCCATAGGGAAGAGAATGATCACAAGAAGTCCAAAAAAAGGAAAAGGACTGAGTGACTACCTTGATATGCCCCAAATTTTACTTTTTTGTTCTTTATGATTCCATATCTTTTCATTTGAGTTAATAAAGGATTGGAATGTTCCAAATCCCCTATGAAACAATCTTATCAGCTTTTAATCTGAGCAATGAGAGTATCAACCATTTTATTATCTTCACTTATTGTCTTTATTTTTCTTTTCTTTTCTCTTTCTTTTCTTTTCTTTTTTCTATGCTATGTAATTTTTGCCCATGACGTCCTTGTGGGAATTTTTGCCATGCCCATGGTCTTTTCCCCTAACTTTTGCCTAGGCCACCCTTTCGAGTTTTCAACCTAGTGGGATTTCTTTGCCCTAACTTTTGCCTAGGCTATCCTTTTGGGTTTTTAACCTAATGGGTTTTTTTCTTTCCTTTTCAAATGTTATATTTTCAGAGCCTGTCCAAGTTGATTCTACGGAGTATCTCTTCTCCATCCAAATCTGTAATTCTTTTAGCGCCCCTTGATATGATCTTCTTGATAACAAAAGGCCCAAACATCTTGGCTTCATCTTTCCTCTTGGATCAAAAGTTTCATCTCTAAGTAGCTTTAGGACTAGATCTCCTTACTTAAGGTTTCTAGGCTTCACCTTCTTGCTGAGTGCTCTAGCAATCCTTTTTTGGTAACCTCGTGCATGGTATTGTTCTAGAAAAAAATAGGGCCTTTTTGTTTCTTTGCCTCAATGTTTCAAGACTTTTCCTATTAAAGAATAAAGATTTTATGTAAAACTCTTTATTTTCTATAATTCAATGTTTCAAGATAAACCCCTTACACTTCTACTCCTTTATATATAGCTCACAACCCTTCATGCCATCTCATCTCAAATACATCCCGACCAAGAATGATGTCATTTATCTTCAACCTTTCAATGATACATAGCTCCAACTTCGTCGTCCCATCTAATCTCAACTCATGTGAGTTGGCTATAACCAAGGAAGAAAGCTTGCTTTTTTTATTGAGTGACGACGGATTATGATTTGATGTTGAGGTTAGATGTTGTGGGCTCTGTAAAGGCTGTGATTGCCTTGGGTCTTTGGGTGTTTAGTGTGGAAAAGTCATAAATGTATTTTGTTTTAGAACTAGAGAGAAATAGAAAGAAATCTTATAATTGATTATTGATTAGATTAGTTTATATATATATATATATATATATTATGTTTTAGAACTCATAATTTATAAGTTCCTTTGTAGTTTTTTACTGTTATTTAGTGCAATGTCAATATGAGCCATGACGTTATTAGTAAAAGTCAATGATGATTTTAGAGTGTTTTTCATGCTTTACTTTTATTTTTATTTTTTTAATGTGGAATCCTTGCTAAAGGCAATTAAATCTTGATAAATGAAAATGTTTTTAAAACCATTTTTTTTCTTTATTTTAGGGAAAAATGTCTAAATACCACTTATTTTAAAAATATTTAGCCAAACACCAATGTTTGCAAACTAAGTAGCAGAATACCAACCTTTTGGAACTCGATATTATGAAAATTGAGTTCCACATAGAACTTGATATTCGAAATATTGAATTCCATGCATTTTTTGCCACGATGGCAGGCAGTGATATGGCTTTTCTCAATAAAAAAGGCCACGCGGAACTCAATACTAGAAATATCGAGTTTTGTGTAAAGTAGAACTTGATGTCTATAATATTGAGTTCTTTGCAATTTTTTTTATAAAAAAAGTGGAACTCGATGTTAAACTGCAACTTAAACCCAGAAACAAGAGAATTTGTTCTCAACCTCTCTCTCTCTCTCCCTCTCTCCTTACCGTGGAAATCAAATCCATCTCTCTCTACCTCTCCTCTCACTGAAAACCCAATTCCTCCTCCCCCCCCCCCCCCCCAAACTCTTGCTCAATTTGTAGCTATCCTTCCACAGGAAAATCCCCAAATCCAACCCATAATTGAAGTTGAACTGCCAAACCCATAAGGTATGATTTTTAACCTGAGTTACTATATTTTATTTGCTAATGGATTTGCTTACCAAGTGGGTTTGATTTATTTTTACTTTGTAACATTGATGCTAATATGAAGTTGTAGCCTACTTAATAAAAGAAATTATAATAAAATACATCACAAGTTAAAGACAAATTTCAAGCAATCTTGATCCAAAAACAAGAACAAGAAAAATACGTAATCCTAAAAATAATCACTGATGTACGATGGTGGTATTTAATACATAAGCTCCTAAGATTGTTCCCCATTTGGCTATTCGTCGAGAGAAATCGGCGCTTATCACTAGTGCTTGTAATGGGTGCTCGGTTAGGACTGTGCAGTATAGGCTTGAAAATAGTGGAGGAGCCTACAGTTGGCATGCACTAAAGCCAAAGCAATTTTCTCAAGTGGGAGATACCTAATCTCGACATCCACTAGTGTTTTAATAACATAGTACATTGACTTCTGGATGTTGTAAACACCGCATTTTGTACCTCTTACAACTCAGACCCCCATTCCCCAATGATGGTAGTACTCTAAGGCCCAAGGTTGGTTTAAGGCCTGATCAGGTGAAAATTGACTTGAGGAAAGTGTTTTTGGAAAATATAACTTATTTTTGAAGTAAATAAACTATTTTTGGGAAAAAAAAAAAAGGAGTGTACGTATGCATACACGTGTATGCGTACACACACTCAAGCTATGCGTATGCATGCTTATTGCATGCACACATACACGGGCATGCGTAAGCATGCTAGGGTTCTAGAAACTATGTAAGACAAGTTTTCTGCATTAAAACTTGGTTTGGAACGAATTCCGCATCGTCTGGGAGTCACCTTAAACCCCTATTTTTCAACTATATAAAGCCATAAAAGACACTTTTTCAAAAGGAGGATGAAGGGGTGGTAAAAATACACAAGATTCATTAGAAAATAGTAAATCAAAGAGGGAGTTTTTCACAAAATATCCTCAAGTCAAATTTTGTTTGATTGGAACATTTTCTAGTCTTGATCTTTCAGTTCTAAGTTTACTAACTCATATTCAATTTGGTTGTGAATAAATTGACTGAGGGGAACAGTCAAAGTCAAGCTCTAGAGAGTCCTAGTGTTGAGGTAAAGTTTCTAACTTTGGCTCTTTACTTTTATTTGCTTTTCCTTTGTTTTTATGATTATATATATGTTTTAAATGCTTTAATATGTTTGTTTAGCTTAGGTTTACCTCGAGTTGATGTTAGAAGCATGATAAGTTGTTAGTTTTTTTTTTTTGGTTGTATTTTCTATGTCTTCTGTTCTGAGGTTTAGGGCTTAGGCTTTCAGATGTGTATGTGTACACATACAATTGGGCTGTGCACGCATAGTCTTGCCCAGAAACCCTAAATCCACTTCTATTTGTTTTTCTTTTGTTTTATTTACGTGTTTAGTCTCTATTTAACCTTATTTTCATATCTGTATATATATTTTTTACTCTGCTTTGTCTTGCTTTGTTTTATTGTATCTATTTTATGCTTATTAGGATTTTAATTTTCTTTAATACCATGAACATGCATTGATGCATAGGTGTTGTGATGCAGTGAGGTAAGTGAGGTAAGCCATGCATAATCACATGGACATGCATTTGTTTTGTTTAATGAGTATGGAATGATTGATGAACATAATATGTTTGGTTGAATCCCATGTTTTTGATATTTAGATATCTTGACATATTCGTTTGAATTTGCCTTGTGATGTTCTGCCCTTAATTATGCTTAAATGCATTGATAGATGAATGCTAGGTTTGGGGATGATTATGCCATGTTTGCTTGCTTTAGATGCATGTTAGTGTGTGTGTGAGTTAGAATAACATATTAAATTTGCCTTTAATGAGATTAAGACTTAGAACACAATGAGTGGAAGCCGACCCACGGGTCGGGTGGAGTTAGGTGCCTAATACATTCTCATCCCTATACTTAAACTCTGGACACGTACTCTGGTAAAGATCAATCCCTCCATGAAGGGCGTTATTTTTATGGTTCCTAGAATCAAACTAGGTGGTGACTCCATTTACACCCTCCGCCATGGTCGACCCTAGGCCAAGGCGTACTCCTTCATTTGAGAAACAATCGTCGCAGGCGCTTGCACCCACAAACATCCTCTTCCAACCTTATCAAGACCATGCTGACTGTGTGGTTTGACACCACAAGATACATGTATAATTTTTCCCCGTTCTCAGATTGTGAGAGTATTAGGGCTTTCGTCAAGTATTCTTTTATCCCAACGAATGCTTCCTCACATTCTGGGGTCCAGTGATAATCCTTCCATTTCTTCAGGAGTTAGAAGAAAGGTCTGCATCATTCTGCAGACCTGGAAATAAAACGATTGAAAGCTGCTACCATTCCAGTAAGTCTTTGAATCTCTTTTGGGTTCCTCAGCGATTGTAAACAACATATTGCTTTGATCTGATCAGGGTTTACTTTTATGCCTCAGTGAGTGATTAGATATCCGAGGAATTTCCTCGATCCTACCCCAAAAGTGCACTTAGATGCATTTAACCTGAGGCAATGCTTTTTCAAAACACCAAATATCTTAGGCAAATCTCCCAAGTGAAGTTCAATTTGATTGCTCTTTACTACCATGTCATCTATGTATGCCTCTGTGTTCCTTCCTAGCTGATCTTTGAACATCCTTGTAACCATTTGTTGGTAGGCTGACCCAGCATTCTTTAATCCAAAGGGCATCACTTTATAATGATAATTTCCTTTAGGAGAGATGAACGAGGTTTTCTCCTGATCCTTGGGAGCCAACACGATTTTGATGATATCCTTGGAAGGCATCAAGAAAGCTAATCCTTGGATGACCAAATGTGGTATCTGATCTATCTTCAGAACTGAAAAGGGCTCCTTTGGACAAGCCTTATTCAAGTCGATGAATTCTACATAGACTCTCCACTTCCCTGTTTTCTTTTTCACTACCACTGTGTTAAATGACCACTTCAAATAGAAAACTTCTTTGATAGCCTCGGCTCATTTTAACTTATCTACCTCTTCCTTTACTGCTTTTATGTGTATGTAGGAAGAGGACCGAGGCTTTTGATTTTTAGGAATATATTCAAAATTGACATTCAAATGATGACATATGAAATTTGGATTTACCCCAGGTACATCATAAGGGCTCCAAGCAAATATATACAAATTCTGAATTAAGAATAACAATAATTCTACTTCATCATGCAGCAAAAGATGCTGACCAACCTGGAAATTAACTTGTGCTTAATTACTTGCTTAAAATCACAATTAATTTATACTATGAGCTCAAATCAATCCGCAATGGGAAATTTGAATAAGAATTAGATAACTCTCTCTATTTGTTTTATAAAAGTATGCTAAAAGCTTTGTTCATATGATTTTCAATGTTACATTTCTCACTCTGTGTTTTACACACCCTTTTCTTCCTATTTCTCTCCTCTTATATACTTCCTTCTCTTATCCTTTCTTCTTATCTTCAACATTTGCTTGGTTCTCTTCATTTTCTTCTCCGGCATGTGCCATAGCAGGTGTTGTCTTGATGTAGTTGGGCAGCCTTCTGTCCCATCAGGCTCTTCTTTTTTCAAGGTTACGATGAACAAAGACTTTTGGGGCTTCTTGTCTTATTCTGATAAGTTATCTATTGCATTAAATGTAATTGTGTCAGGTGGGATCTTCTTGATTTATCAAGAAGATCCAGAGAGAGACCTCGAATATCTCTTGAATGCTTCGGAAAGGGTTTTTAATAGCTTAGGGCATGGGCTAAAGTGGGTGGTGTAGTCAATGAGCCTTTACCTCAAGCGACTCTAGTGGTTAATTCATGCTCGAGCTAAAAGTCATGGGTCATGTTAGGTTGAATTCCGAGGTGTGGGGTTGTGTGGGTGTTCCTGAAGACCTCTTGTTTCAACTGTAGTCCATGCTTCGAGGTATGTACTTCGGTAGTGGGGCCTCATATCTCAGATCGATATGTTCTGGACCAGTTCTAATATGAGGCCCAATGTTTATTTGGGGTTTATGTGTCATTTTCCCACACAAACATACTAAGTTTGGACCTTAAGACTAGCAATTAAACAAAATAATTTAAAATTTCTATTGTAAATGATCAAATAAATAAAGTAAATAAATAAATAGGAGATAACTGAAGTAATCTTGCAAATTAAGTCAATCTGGCATTTTATAGGAAGGTTGAAATGCACAAATAAATTCTAAAGGAGAAATTACAATCAGGCATATTATTGGAATGATACTAACAATGACAATGCTTTCCACCAAGTGAAAGTCATTATAATGATACTTTGAAAGTCAAATTGTTGTTTAAAAAAAAAGGAAAATACTAGAAATACAAACTTTTTTACAAAAACTTTTACAAACTGTTGATGTGATGAGTGATTACTGGTAAATAAAAAAGTGATGTTATTGGTGGGCTCAGATGAGAACCAGTAAGAAGTTGGCCACAACAACAATTTGTAAAAATGTTGTAAAATAGTTTGTGACTATAACATTACTCTTAAAATTTTTTTAAAGTAAATCAGAAGCATAAAAGGATTAGGCAATTTCCTTTTATGTTTATAAAACTTTTGGACTTTGTCATGATAGTTCAATAGATGAGCATATTTTAGTCCCAGTATAAAATCGTATAATTTTTTACATTCCCAACTATCTAAACATAATCGTATAAATTTGAGTTTTTATGATATGTAAAGCCATCTTATGTTTAATCCAAGATTCTAAGCGGATTAAGCATCCAAGATGGCAATGAAATGCCATCTTATTCTTCTTCAGACAAAGTTTGACTCTAAACATGTACAACATTACTTAATATCTTTTTATTGGATGTAAATTTGAACAAATCCACTATTAGATTACATTTTCTTCTCATATTATTTATGCTTGCAAAATTTCTAGAATATTAAAGATCAATAACTATGTTATTAACAAATGTTTAAATTTCAAGTTTTTTGTGATATAAGATTATACATTAAAAAAAAAAAAATTAAGTTTATGGGTCAAATAAGAAATAACACGCGATTGACACCAATTTGACATATGTTGAAAACATAAAACACATACAAATTTGGTGCCATTGTGAATAAAGGAAAGGAAGATGAATGGAGGTTTACAGGATTCTATGGTGAGCCAGACACAAATATTTGTCATGAATCATGGGCAAAGCTAAGAAGATTGAAGAATAAGTACTCGATCCCATGGCCGTGTGCGGGGGATTTCAATGAAATTACTAGGGCACATGAGAAACTTGGAGGAAGGTTAAGACCAATCAAACAAATGGAAGCATTTAGAGATATTCTGGACAAATGTGGTTTCAAAGACTTGGGTTTTGTAGGAGGTAAATATACTTGGTGCAATAGTCAAGGGGAGAATAAGACAATATGGGAAAGGTTAAACAAAGCTATTGCCACTACGGATTGGATTGAGCTTTTCCCTACAACAAAGGTTGTGCATTTGGAGTGTGGATCCTCGGATCACCAAACCTATAATTATTTTTCCTAAAGGAATTCAAAAGAAATGACGGAAGCCATGGAGATTCAAACAAATGTGGCTAGAAGATCCAGGGTGCAAAGAGATTGTTGATTCGACTTGGGGTAGGTTTTTTTGGGGGAGCCCAATTGATCACGTGGAAGGGAAAATTCAGCACTGTCAGGCAAAGCTCAATCAATGGAGCTGGCTAAATTTTGGGAACATTACCCCGACATTGAAAGAGAAAAAGGAGCAACTTAGGAGGGCTTGGGAGATGGCAATTAGGGGTGGGTCGATGGATGGAGTTCATCGATTGAAATGGGAGATTAATGGATTATTGATCAAAGATGAAAAGATGTGGAAACAAAGATCAAGGGTTTTGTGGTTGCATGAGGGAGATCAAAACACAAAAAACTTTCATAGCCGTGCTTCACACAGATATAGGAGAAACCGGATTAAGGAGTTGATGTTGCGGGTGTGGTGTGCTCGGATGAAGAGGAGATTGCACATATCCTAATCACCTACTACTAGGACTTTTTCCATTTGGCCACTCCATCAAACATGGATCAAGTTCTAGCAACAATCCCAACAATGATCACAGTAGATTTGAACTCCATGTTAACTGGAGAATTTGTGAGGGCAGAGGTGGATGAAGCTTTGAAGCAAATGGAACCATTAAAAGCACTGGGACCAGATGGACTACCTCCTCTCTTCTTCCAAAAGTTCTGGCCGACTATTGGAAAGGATGTCTCATAAGTAGTCCTCACTTGTTTAAATACAGGTTCTATCCCATCTACTATAAATCATACTTTTATCACTCTCATTCCAAAAGTTAAGAATCCATCTATAGTTTCAAATTTTCGACTTATTGCTCTTTGTAATATTATTTACAAATTGGTCTTTAAAGTTGTTGCAAACAGGTTCAAAAAAGTTTTACCTAACATTATTTATGAATCCCAAAGTGCATTTCAATCAAATAAAGCTATTTTAGATAATATCTTAGTGGCTTTCGAGATGTTACATCAAATGAAGACTCATAAAAAAATAAAAAATAAAAGAAGCAAACTTCATGACCCTTAAGCTGGACATGAGCAAGGCATACAATAGAGTGGAATGAAAGTTCTTGATTGAAGTTATGAGAAAGATGAGTTTTTGTGAAACATGGATAGCTCTCATCTTTGAATGCATCAACACAATCTGTTATTCTATTTTTGTAAATGGTGACCCAAAAGGAGAAATTTTTCCTACTAGGGGAATTCGACAAGGGGACCCACTCTCCCCATATCTCTTTCTTTTGTGCTTAGAAGGGTTGGATAGAATGCTTTAAAAGGCACCAGGACCAGATGGACTACCTCTTCTCTTCTTCCAAAAGTTTTGGCCAACTATTGGAGAGGATGTCTCAAATGCAGTCCTCACTTATTTAAATACAGATTCTATCCCATCTACTATAAATCGTACTTTTATCACTCTCATTCCAAATCGTACTTTTATCTTTACTATTGTCTTCATATTATTTAAAGACAAATCCTCTTATGAAAATTGTTTTGCATTTATTTTTGGTATTTCTTGTATAGGATCAAGTTTTTTACCATTCCTATCATTGAATTTTTTTTAAGAAAATATTAAGTTAATGGCATTTAGTGAGATAGTATATGCTATTTATTAGACTTTTTGTTATTGTAAATTTAGAAATATGCACTTGTCAATTATTTCAGTAATCTCAATGATCTCAAGATTTATATATATTTTTGTTGCACTAGTCGATGACAGAGAATTTGTCTGCTTAAATTGCATAGAACATTATTAATAGACAAAAACATATTGAATTGAAATTGGGGGAAAATGGAGACATGATTTCATGAGAATGAGATTTTCCAGAAGTATCATCTATACATGGGGTAGGAAGAAGAGAGTTTGTAAGAGGGTAAGAGTTTTTGCTTTGATTTACATGTGGGAAGGGTCAAACTTGGGTCATAATATGTAAGGTAATAACTAGGCTTGAGTTTTTCATAAGGTTTGGTCTACTTTTAAAAGGTAGTCCATTTTGTAGTGAATAACTTTTGGTCTAATTGTTAAGAACAACCCATATTTTATATAATAATGAAAAGAAGTTACTGTGATATATTGGGTAACAGTAAAAGAAACTTAATGAAAATAGGTAAAAAAATGCTAAATGCAGCATTAGAGTGTCACATGGCAGGACCTCATGCACTCTCACATGGTGTCTCTGCTTATATATATTGTGGGGACCGGCCCAGAATAATAGGCTGGCTGGGCCCTGGGCCCGTGCAAGGACCCGTCTGTCCGAGGAGACGTCATGGCCCAAAATCCCTATCCAGGCCCACAGGGGTAAAGAGAACACGTCCGAGGAGTCATTCCTCCTCGGACGTTCCAAAATCCAGATCAAAGGTGCATCCCAGCTACTGTAGTCTCCCTTCCAAGCACGTAAAAAGAAAGGAAACCCAAAATATCTCAGCAAAGACTGCCACTACCACATTAAATGCACCACAGCTACTCTCCTGGCCGCATTAATAAAGAGAAGACCCCTGAACAGTGCCACCTTGGTCACTGCAACTCACAAAGAACTGATAAGGGTGTCTGATGTGACAGGTGCTCAAGTAGGGGTTTGGATGATCAGCAAGTGTAAAGCCCAGATGATAGAAGAGGATCTATATAATATGTAAAAATCCCCCAAGAGAAGGGGACGAGACAAAACAGAAGGAGAGAGGGAGGAGAGAACATTGTAGAGGTTTTATTTGCATGAATCTGTGCCTGTTAATCAAGTTGGAGACCATATCATCTGAGAAGGATCTCTTTTCACTGTTACCTCCTTTTGTTCTTGTTTCTGTGTCTCCTGAGTCCATGCAACAAACCGAATAAGCCAACTGGAACCGAGTTCTTTAGCCCATTCTCTACAGAAATTCATTGTGTGGGACTTTTTGGGCCAAGACTTGACCAACAAGGATCGGGTCAACTAAAATCGTGTCCCTATGATTGGCGCCGTCTGTGGGAAGAACTAGAGTATCAGTAAGCACAACGGTTGAGCATGGCAGAACCAGGTCCACACCAGGAGAATCCTCACCAGGTTAACCCTCAACAGACAGAACCCGTTGAGTCCCAGCGACAAAATAACCCTGCCAACCCAAGCAGCAGAAGGAATCGTGAGGGAAGCATACATACTACCCAGACGAGCCAAAGTCATACCCAGATAGGTAGTCACGTATCCCAAAGGTAAAACAGTCATCAGGCCATGCAGCGAGAGATAGATGACCTAAAAAGGAAGTTGCAACGTGCGCAGCGCAAGCGATCTCCCTCCAGTTCAGATGCGTCCTCTAATGAGGACGTGAGTTATCGACGGAGATCGAGAACACCCCCAAGTGAAACCTTTTCTTGCGAGAAGGAGTCTCGCCCTGTACGAAAGTACGAGAGCCCATCCAGCAAGGGTTTGGGAAACGATGCTATGAATAGGGCACTAGACCAGATTTCAAGATCACCCTTCATGTACAGAATTGAAGGGGCTAAGTTGCCTCGATGCTTTAATCAACCAACGTTCGCCATCTACAACGGCCGAGCAGACCCGGTGGAGCACGTGAGTCAGTTTAACCAAAAAATGGCTATCTACTCGCAAAATGAAGCCCTAATGTACAAAGTCTTCCCATCCAGCTTAGGACCAATGGTCATGAGATGGTTCAACAGCCTGAAGACAAATTCCATAGGCTCATATAAGTAGCTCACTCAGGCTTTCTGCTCTCGCTTTATTACGAATAGCAGGGTCCTTCGACCCTTAAGTTCGTTGTTGTCCTTATCCATGCACGAGGGAGAGACCCTGAAAGCGTATTCGGATAGATATTGGGATATGTATAACGAGTTGGATGAGAACCATGATGATGTCGCTATCAGCACATTCAAAAGCGGTCTCCCTACCGAGCATGGCTTAAGGAAATCTCTCACTGGTAAACCAGTTGCCAACGTTCATCAGTTGATGGATAGGATCGACAAGTACAAAAGGGTGGAAGAAGATCAGCTACAAGGAAAGGGAAAGGAGAAGATCATTCCCCCCAAGGCGAATGATTTCAGGTCGGAACGATATAACCACAACCAGCCGAGGGGAGATTTTTTGAGACAGGCCGGACAAAGTAACATGCAAACGGTGAATGCCGTGTTCAGAGAGCCAGTACAACAAGTGCTGAAGAAAGTGAGGAACGAACCCTTCTTCAGATGGCCAGGAAAAATGGCCGGAGACCCTTCAAAATGTAACCAGAACCTGTATTGCCACTATCATCAGGACCATGGACATACCACCGAGGATTGCAGGAATCTATGGAATCACCTAGATCAGTTGGTCCGAGAAGGAAAGTTACGTCACCTTTTACACCCCTCGAGCGGTCATCCGGGCCAGGCGATGCAAGAGCCTCGAAAAGATGTATCCTTAAGACCCCCCACAGGAACGATCCATATCATCCTCGCCGCTCCAGGAAGAACCGGGTCGTTTCCTTCCAGGGTGTTGTCTGTGGCTCGGCTCTCCGCCGAGGACGGGGGAAGAGAAATTAAAAGGTCTAAAAAGAGAAGCTCGCTAATATTAGGATTCTCGGACGAGGATAAGAGGGGAACTATCCAACCTCACGACGATGCCTTAGTGGTTACGCTGAGAATCGGAGGCTTCAATGTGAGAAGGGTGCTGGTAGACCCGGGTAGCGTAGTAGAAGTAATGTATCCTGATTTATACAAGGGGCTGAACCTGAGGCTGGAGGATTTGACGGCTTACGACTCTCCCCTTATCAGCTTTGAAGGGAAGACTGTCACGCCAAAAAGGCAGATCAGACTACCCATACAAACTGGATCAGAGGTGGTGGAAGTGGACTTTATCGTGGTCGATGCCTACTCGCCCTACACAGCGATAGTAGCCAGGCCATGGATCCATGCCCTAGAAGCTGTATCCTCCACACTTCACCAAAAGGTGAAATACCCGTCCAGAGGCCAAGTAGAAGAGATTCGTGGAGATTAGGCCATGGCCAAGCAATGTATGGTGGCCGCCATCTCACATCGGTCCAAAGTCGAGTCCTCGGCCTCTGAGAACTTATAGCAACCAGCCACCTCGGCAGGGCAGGTCAATGAGCCAGCCGAGGAGATAAGGTGTGAGAGTTTAGAAAAGTTTGTCGTTGACAATGACCCCGAGAGATTTTTCCAGGTCGGCTCCGAGTTGCCTCCTCAAGAAAAAGAGGAACTGGTCGGGTTTCTGAGAAGAAATATCGATGTGTTTGCATGGGACGCATACGATGCCCCGGGGGTTGACCCTAGCCTTATTTGTCACCACTTGAATGTTAACCCATCTTCCATTCCAAAGAAGCAACCACCCCGACGTCCCTCAAAGGAACATGCCAGTGCTATTAGAGACGAAGTGATGAAGCTGAAAAAGGCAGGAGCCATTAAAGAAGTTTTTTACCCTGAATGGCTGGCAAATACGGTGGTGGTGAGAAAGAAAACAAGGAAGTGGCAAGTCTGTGTGGACTTCACAGACTTGAATAAGGCATGCCCGAAAGACCCATTCCCTTTGCCTCGAATTGACCGACTGGTGGATGCAACTGTAGGCCACCCTCGAATGAGCTTCCTGGACGCCTTCCAGGGCTATCATCAGATACCCCTTGCATTAGAGGATCAGGAGAAGATGGCGTTCATGACACCCATCGGGAACTATCACTACAAGGTAATGCCCTTCGGACTGAAGAACGCAGGGTCAACTTACCAAAGAATGATGACCAGAATGTTCGAACCACAGCTGGGCAAAGTTATTGAAGTCTACATAGACGATATGGTCATAAAAAGCAAAATAGTGTCCGAGCACGTAAAGGACCTGGAGATCATCTTTGACATCTTAAGAGAGCACAAGCTGCGTCTCAACGCTTCCAAATGTTCATTCGGGGTCGGGTCTGGGAAATTCCTAGGCTATATGGTAACTCACAGAGGGATAGAGGTAAGCCCAGACCAAATCAAAGCGATTAATAGCCTACAGGCTCCTCGGAATCCGAAAGAAGTACAGAAACTTACTGGTATGATCGCAGCATTAAACCGGTTCATATCACGATCTGCAGACCGATGTCGACCTTTTTACCTCTTGATAAATAAATGGAAAGGGTTTGAGTGGTCGGAGGATTGTGTTCGGGCCTTCCAGCAACTCAAGGAATACTTGTCGCGACCACCCATCATGTCTAGCCCTGAGGCAGACGAGGTACTGTTTGCATACATAGCCGTAGCCCCTCATGCTATGAGCCTAGTACTGATACGGGATGACAATGGGGTACAGCGACCAATGTACTATGTGAGTTAATCATTACATGAGGCCGAAGTGCGATACTTACCATTGGAGAAAGCAATTCTGGCAGTAGTGCACGCCACACGGAAGCTCCCTCACTACTTTCAGGCACATACGGTTGTTGTTTTAACACAGCTTCCCCTTCGGTCGGTGTACCGAAGCGCCGATTACACAGGAAGGATCGCCATGTGGAGTGCACTGTTGGGTGCTTTTGACATTAAATACATGCCTAGGTCTTCTATCAAGGGTCAAGTCCTCGCAGATTTAGTCGCAGAATTCGCTGAACCCTCTATAGAAACAATAACCGAGAAGGAAGACATGGATGGAAAATCGGTTGGCACAATCTCAACATGGGAGACCTTGTGCTGGAAAGTCTACGTGGATGGCGCGGCCAACCAAAGAGGATCTGGAATTGGGCTAGTTTTAATATCGCCTGAAGGCATTGCCATTGAGAAATCACTAAGATTCGGGTTCTCGGCTATGAACAACGAGGCTGAGTACGAAGCCTTGCTTCAAGGGATGATGATGGTTCAGAAATTGGGTGGAAGGGTAATGGATGCATTCTCGGACTCCAAATTGGTCGTGGGCCAAGTGATGGGCGAGTTAGAAGCTAGAGATGCCCGAATGCAGGAATATCTCGACCGGGTCAAACTCCTGCAGTCAGACTTTGAATCCTTTAACCTGACGCATGTTCCGAGAAGCGAGAACACACATGCGGATTCCCTAGCCACTCTAGCCACATCCTCTGCACATGACCTGCCCAGGACAATCCTTGTTGAGGATTTATGCCAGACAAGCTCCACTAGAGGAAAGAAAGCTCAGGTCCATCAGGTTAGAAAGAGTCCTAGTTGGATGGATCCTATAGTGAACTTCCTAAAGGGTGATACACTACCAGAAGGGAAACTAGAAGCCGAGAAGATACGGAGGAATGCTCCTCGGTTCTGGTTATCGGAAGACCACAAACTATACCAGCGCTCCTATTCTGGGCCATACCTATTATGTATACACCCAGAAGAATCTGAGCCCTTGCCTGAAGAGTTACATGAGGGGATTTGTGGAAGTCACACCGAAGGAAGATCGCTGGCGCATAGGGCACTTACCTAAGGATACTGGTGGCCGAACATGCAAAGGGAGGCCCAAGAATATGCAAAGAAGTGTGATCAGTGCCAGAGATTCGCCTCAAATATCCACCAACCCAGAGGAGTCCTTAACCCTCTCTCCAGCCCCTGGCCGTTTGCTCAGTGGGGTCTTGATATTGTCGGTCCTTTCCCCAAAGCGGCAGGAAATAAGTGATACATAATAGTCAGAACTGATTATTTCACCAAGTGGGTGGAGGCTGAACCTTTGGCCAACATCAGGGATGTGGATGCCAAGAAATTCATTTGGAAAAACATTATTACACGCTTCGGAACTCCACACACACACATCTCGGAAAACAGTCTCCAATTTGATAGTAAGAACTTCAGGGAGTACTGCTGCGAGTTTGGGATCATTAACCGGTATTCCACTCCTGCCTACCTTCAAGGAAATGGGCAAGCCGAGGCCGTGAACAAAGTCATAGTAAGCGGTCTGAAAAAGAGATTGGATGATGCAAATGGGAGATGGGTGGAAGAGCTCCCGCATGTTTTATGGACCTATCGAACGACGCCGCGGCGGTTAACGGGTGAAACTCCCTTTTCAATGACTTATGGGGCCGAGGCCGTACTCCCAATCGAGAATAGCTTCCCTACCTTGAAGTCTAACGCCTTCACCCCAGACAATAATGACGAGCTATTGGGGAGAAGTCTAGATTTAGCCGAGGAAAAAAGGGAGAAAGCGATGATCCATATGGCTTGCTATCACCAGAAGCTAAAGCAGGGATATGACGTTAACGTAAGGCTGCGACCTTTGAGTCCAGGTGACCTCGTGATGAGAAAGATTCTCGGCAGTGCTAAAAACCCTTCCTGGGGTAAGCTGGGACCAACATGGGAAGGACCGTACCGCATCACCTCCGTGGCCGGAATAGGTGCTTATTACCTAAAAGACCTAGATGGAAAAACTGTACCTCGCCAATGGAATGTAAATAATCTAAGAAGATATTATTATTAATAAAAGTAGCTCTGCCTATGCTTTGTTCCACGATCATCACACACCCGTTAGTCCAATTGCATCGATACAAGTTTTAAACAGAACCTAAGTCCTGCATGGCTCCTCGGACCACAGACTTAGGGGAAATTAACAACTTATGGCATCTATCCAAGTTTTAAACAAAACCTAAGTCCTGCATGGCTCCTTGGACCACAGACTTAGGGGAAATTAACAACTTATGGCATCTATCCATCCAAGTTTTAAACAAAACCTAAGTCCTGCATGGCTCCTCGGACCACAGACTTAGGGAAAATTAACAACTTATGGCATCTATCCAAGTTTTAAACAAAACCTAAGTCTTGCATGGCTCCTCGAACCACAGACTTAGGGGAAATTAACAACTTAGGGCATCTATCCAAGTTTTAAACAAAATCTAAGTCCTGCATGGCTCCTCGAACCATAGACTTAGGGGAAATTAACAACTTATGGCATCTATCAAAGTTTTAAACAGAACCTAAGTCCTGCATGGCTCCTCGGACCATAGACTTAGGGGAAATTAACAACTTAGGGCATCTATCCAAGTTTCAAACAGAACCTAAGTCCTGCATGGCTCCTCGGACCACAGACTTAGGGGAAATTAACAACTTATGGCATCTATCCAAGTTTTAAACAGAACCTAAATCCTGCATGGCTCCTCGGACCACAGACTTAGGGGAAATTAACAACTTAGGGCATCTATCCAAATTTTAAACAGAACCTAAGTCCTACATGGCTCCTCGGACTACAGAATTAGGGGAAATTAACAACTTATGGTATCTATCCAAGTTTTAAACAAAACCTAAGTCCTGCATGGCTCCTCAGACCACAGACTTAGGGGAAATTAACAACTTATGACATCTATCCAAGTTTTAAACAGAACCTAAGTCCTGTATGGCTCCTCGGACCACAGACTTAGAGGAAATTAACAACTTAGGGCATCTATCCAAGTTTTAAACAGAACCTAAGTCCTATATGGCTCCTCGGACCACAGACTTAGGGGAAATTAACAACTTGTGGCATCTATCCAAGTTTTAAACAGAACCTAAGTCCTGCATGGCTCCTCGGACCACAGACTTAGGGGAAATTAACAACTTATGGCATCTATACAAGTTTTAAACAGAACCTAAGTCCTGCATGGCTCCTCAGACCACAGACTTAGGGGAAATTAACAACTTATGGCATTTATCCAAGTTTTAAACAGAACCTAAGTCCTGCATGGCTCCTCGGACCACAGACTTTGGGGAAAGACTTTGGGGAAATTAACAACTTAGGGCATCTATCCAAGTTTTAAACAGAACCTAAGTCCTGCATGGCTCCTCGGACCACAGACTTAGGGGAAATTAACAACTTATGGTATCTATACAAGTTTTAAACAGAACCTAAGTCCTGCATGGCTCCTCGGACCACAGACTTAAGGGAAATTAACAACTTAGAGCTCTTGTGCAGTTTCAAGGTACGTGCGTAGTTTAGTATAATTACAACTATCGTTCAAATTCGCCGCACGGCATCCCCTTTTTCTTATTAGTTTATATTTGTTTATGTCGTTGCGAACGTTAAATAGAGGAATAGTGTTAGTAAACATCCGAAAAGAATAAAGAGAACATTCTATATTAATATTCCGAGGTCAATACAAAGAGAGGTTTTTACAAAAGAACAAAAATAAGACAACTCTCATTCCAACAAAAAAAAAAAAAAAAGAGTACAATAATTAAAAACCTAAAATCTAAGCCTCAGCAGGAGGATTCTCTTTCTGCTCTAGCTGAGGTGGAACCTCGGAGATGGACTCCTTGGCAGGATCCTTGGCTTTATCAAGCACAGGGATGGCATCAGGAATAGCCATGGCCTGCTCAGAAGCTTCAGGAGCGCCATCAGGATTCTCTCGGATCTCCGACGGAAAGAAGACCTTCTCGGGCAACCTCAGCACCGAGTCTGTAGGAATTCCTACAGCATCAAGGGCATGAGCCCATGAGATGTTGCAATACTCCCTGCATACCTCTGGAATCTCCTCAGAGAGCCTAGCTTCGGTCTCCTCTGCCCCAAGCTTATAAGAAGCCTTCTTCTCAGCCTCGGCTGCTTCCCGAGCTAGCTGAACCTCTTCTTTGGCCTGCCGAACCTCCTCCTCAGCTTTTTGTAACGTGGCCCTTAGATCCAGCACTGTTTGTTTTTCAGTGGCCAGGCTGGTCTCAGTCACGTACAATTGTTGGCGCTGGTCCTCCGCTTGGGTTTCAACGTTCTTCAAGCCGGCCTCAGCACTCCGGCGCTTTTTCTCCGCCTCTTTGAACTTCTCCACAAGTTCAAAGTTCTCTTGCTTGAGGGACCCCACGGTTTTCTCCACCTCTGTCCGAGATTGAGCCTCAGCTTCAGCTAAGCTGCGGTTGCTGCGGCAAAACTCCTCAGCCACAAACACCTGCTGAGTGATCTGCCAACAAAACAAAAATTGTCTTAGAATGCAACAATGTTTAATGATTTAACGAAAGGGTAGAAGAGTGACTTACCATTGCAAGGTCCCTCTTAAGGGATAGAAAGAGCTCGGGCTGAGAGAACCTCCTGTAGGCCTCCATATCCCGAGGGAGGAGTACTGGCTGCTCCAAAGCCTCAGCTATGTACCCTGCTCGGCCCCTGTTGTATTCTCGGACCGATGCAATGTAAGGGATAGCAACCCCATCCAGCTCCAACTTTGGGGCCCAAATGCGCGGTTGAGTACGCACTTCAGCTCGGTTCTCCTCCTCTCGGCTCTCCACAGAGGAAGCCCTTTTATTCTTTTGCCCCCGGGTGGTTTTTTGCTGCTTGCCCTGGCGGGGCACCACCTCGCCTTCCTCAGGGATTTCAGTCGGCCTTTTCTTTTTTAGGTCCGGGTTGACCTTGAGGCCCAGGTTAGAAGGAACCTGAGGAGCAACTAGAGGAAGGTCCTGGGTCTGCGACTGAGCAGGCACCTTCGAAGATTGACCTTTCCCTCGAGAGGACATCAAATCTCGAAAGGTTTTTCCTTTGCCAGCCATATTGTCTACTTTCTCGTCTGAAGAGTCGTCTGAGCAGGCTATAATAATTGGAGCGCCGACCACGAAGTTTCGATCCTGCTTTCCTTCAGGGTCCGAGAGCTCAATCAAGGGGGCTTTATAAACCTCCTCTTTAAAGTAGAACTCGTCTATCTCCTCCTCAAGAGAAAGACGAGATGATTCGGTCTCTCCTTCAACTGGAGCAGCAACTTCAAGGTTGTCTGGCGGGGGCAATTGTTCAGCTGGTGGAGGATCCCGAACACCAGGTAACACGACTGGCTTGAGATCTTCTCGAGCCAGAAACTTGGGCTTGGATACGTCAATCCTAGCCAACCTTGGACTACCAGCTCTTATGGCGTGGCCAATGGCTTGGAAGGAACGGGTTAGTGGTTGGTAGCCCAAAACCAAATGACACGCGCGTAGCTACCCGTCCTCAGCAACGTAGATTTCTGACCTTAGAAGATAGTTCAAGGCCTGAACGTTCACGTGGCTCAGCTTGGGAGCAACCAGAGCTCTATCTGCAATACAGTCGAGAAGGAGATTAGAGTTAAACTACAAAATTTATGACTCAAGCAAAAAAGGGAGTGAATCCGAAGAGCTAAACCCCCTCCCTAAAGGATTGGCCCTAAAGGCGCCGCACCTGGAATTCCTGCCCGAGTTGGACAATGAAAACCATCGCTCCATTCTCCTGAGGTAATGAGGAAGTCATCCTTCATAGTTTTATTGGATATGGGGAGGCAGGAGATTAGCCTAACCACCTCGGATCGAGATTTAAGGTAATACCCTCCCTTCTCGACGTAGTGGCACTCATACATGTGAACCACATCATGCCAGGTCAGGCCTAGACCCATTCGCTCGTTCAAGACATCTATGCAGCCTAATACCCTGAACATGTTTGGAGCGCACTGGTGTGGTGTCAACCTATGGTGGAACAAGTAGTCCCGGGTAATCCTACGCATGGGAAGTGTCATTCCTCCTTGTATAAAGACAATCATAGGAATGACCACTTCACTCACGTCTCTATCTAACAATACTCCTTCTAGGGGACAGTACCGCAGAACCACCCCTTGCGGGATGTGGTATTTTGCCCTAAAGGCCTCCATGGCAGCCGGAGTGTCTACTAGGTCTTTGAATCTACCCATCTAAGCTGAACTGGAGGGACGGAAATAAAAACCGAGGAGAAAAGTGAAATCCGAGGAGAAATTCGAAGCAAAGAAACGAGCGAAACTTACGGGTATCTTCACAAACGACTAGTGAGATGCTCGAAAATCTCTTTTAGGAAGGACGCTTCGCGGAAACAATTATGAAAATTTGAAGAACAGAAGTGCTCGTAGATTTCTGGGCGCTGGAGTTCTCTGGACTTCTGATATGCAGGTAAAAAAAGAAAAGATGAGCCTCTCTAGCGCTTTATATAGCAAGAGAGAGAGAGAGAGAGAGAGAACCACTCTCGCTTAAGAATTCGAGGAAAAATGCTGGCCGTCAGATCTACGCCTCACCGTTGGATGAAGGGGACATAAAACTACCTGGACTAAATGGTCGTGCCTCGTAAATTGTAGCGCGTTAAAAGCAACTGCCCGCACGCGTGAACCAAGATCTCATTAGTTCCATCCTTTGTAAATGTCAAAACCCCGCTTTTCTCCTCGGAAGGAGATCAAAAACCGGAGTTTTTAGGGGCTATTATGGGGACCGGCCCAGAATAATAGGCTGGCTGGGCCCTGGGCCCGTGTGAGGACCCGTCTGTCCGAGGAGACGTCGTGGCCCAGAATCCCTATCCAGGCCCACAGGGGTAAAGAGAACACGTCCGAGGAGTCATTCTTCCTCGGACGTTCCAAAATCCGGATCAAAGGTGCATCCCAGCTACTGTAGTCTCCCTTCCAAGCACGTAAAAAGAAAGGAAACCCAAAATATCTCAGCAAAGGCTGCCACCACCACATTAAATGCACCACAGCTACTCTCCTGGCTGCATTAATGAAGAGAAGACCCCTGAACAGTGCCACCTTGGTCACTGCAACTCACAAAGAACTGATAAGGGTGTCTGATGTGACAGGTGCTCAAGTAGGGGTTTGGATAATCAACAAGTGTAAAGCCCAGATGATAGAAGAGGGTCTATATAATATGTAAAAGTCCCCCAAGAGAAGGGGACGAGAAAAAATAGAAGGAGAAAGGGAGGAGAGAACATTGTAGAGGTTTTATTTGCATGAATTTGCGCCCATTAATCAAGTTGGAGACCATATCATCTGAGAAGGATCTCTTTTCACTGTTACCTCCTTTTGTTCTTGTTTCTGTGTCTCCTGAGTCCATGCAACAAACCAAATAAGCCAACTGGAACCGAGTTCTTTAGCCCATTCTCTACAGAAATTTATTGTGTGGGACTTTTTGGGCCAAGACTTGACCAACAAGAATCGGGTCAACTAAAATCGTGTCCCTACATATATATATATATATATATATATATTGATTTGTAGTGGATAACTTTTGGTCTAATTGGTCTAATTGTCAAGAACAGCCCATATTTATATAATAGTAAAAAGAAGTTTTTTTTTTTGAAACTGTAAAAAGAAATTATTATAATATATTGGGTAACAGTAAAAAAAAAAATTAAGAAAAATGGGTGAAAAATGCTAAATTTATATAATAGTAAAAATAAGTTACTATGATCTATTGGGTAATAGTAAAAAAAATTATATATTTAAAAAATATATATAAAATAATATTAAAAAAAAAAACCTTAATGAAAAGAGATAAAAAATACTAGGCGAAAATGCACTTTTGGTCCCTACATTTTGGGCCTATTCACAATTTGGTTTCTAAATTGATTTAGCTCCTAGGTCAATCCCTGATTTTTAAAAATCGTTTTTAAAATAGTCCTTACCGCCAACCTAGTGACAAAAAATGCTGAGGTGGCAAACGGTATGTCCTACTTGCTGACATGGTGCTGACGTGGATATTAAAATATTATTAAAAAAACCACATCAGCATCCATGTCAACGTTTTAATAACAGTCAGCATTTTAATTAATAAAAAATAAAAATAATTTTAAAAAAATTAAACTGAAAAAATTCAAAATCAAAAACAAAAAAAAAGAAAAAACTTTTTTAGATTCTCTCTATCTGTATCTTTTTTTTTTTTTTCCAGATCCTCTCTTTCTTTGTCTCTTCCATTTTCTCATTGGCCATGCGGACGATGTGAGAACGAACTCTGGCGAGACCATAACGGACTCAGTAGTCCCCAACGAAACCTCCAGCCGTATCGAGCAGCGGATCGCGACGATCACTCACTTGTTGTTCACGTTGGTTATGCCGGAATCTCTGAACCCGGCCGACCTCGCCGTGGATACCAACGATTGAGCCGAGGCGAGGTCTCTGCACTCCACGACGACGATGAGCAGTTCAAAGCAGAGGACGAGTTCAGACACGAGTTCGGAGCGAGTTGGTGAGTCGGGGAAGAGGAGGGAGATGACCAAGTCGGGATCGGCCGGGTCGTGGAAGACGAAGAGCCAGGAGCCGCCTTTGGATTTTTTGTTGGGTTGGGTTTGGTGTATGGGTTGGGAGAGGATAGAGATACGGCCGGAGCAGGAGCTGGTGGTGAAGTAGGAAGGGTGGTTGTTGAGGGTGTTGATGAGATGGAGGATAGGAGTGTCCAACGTGCCCTTTGGTGATTTGTCGGTGTCTGATGATGCCAGTGATGCTAGCGTCGCCGCTTTTTTCTAGGTTTCTGTAGGGGTGGGTGGTCGGTAGTGGAGGTGGAGATTGGTGTGGCCGTGGAGATCGGTGTGGCCATGTTTGTGTTTCGAAGATGGAGTTGTCTCGGTGAGTTTGGTTTCGTTTTTTTTTTTTTTTTTTTTTTTTTTTTTTTTTTTTTTTTTTTTTTTTTTTTTTTTTTTTTTTTTTTCTGATGTGGATTTGTATATTTATTTCTTGGATTTATTGGGTTTGATTTACTAGAGGTTTATGGGTTTGATTTCTTGGATTTATTGGGTTTGATTTACTGGATGTTTATGGGTTTGAGTTCTTAGATTTATGGGGTGGTTTATGAGTTTGATTTCTTGGATTTATTAGGTTTAATTTACTGGATGTTTATGGGTTCGATTTTTTGGATTTATTGGGTTTGATTTGGGGAAGAACATGAAGCATGAAATTCATGTCCTGGGGAAGAAGAACAACAATGTTCTTCCAAAAAATAATGAAAAACAAACCCATTTTTTAAACTCAAAATTTTAAACTGAAAAACTTTTTTTTTCTTAATTTAATTAAATTAATGTTTATTTATTTATTTATTTTAAAATTTTTGACCTGGATTTTTGTTTTAATTTTTTATTAATTTAAATTTGACGTGGCATTTCAAAAATGCTAAATAAGTTTTTTTAATAATATTTTATTATCCACGTCAGTGCCATGTCAGCAAGTAGGACACGCCGTTTGCCACCTCAGCATTTTCTGTCACTGGATTGACGGTAGGGACTATTTTAAAAACGATTTTTAAAAATTAAAGACTGACCTAGGAGCTAAATCAATTTAAAGACCAAATTGTGAATAGGCCAAAAATGTAGGGACTAAAAGTGCATTTTCACCTAAATACTAAATGCAACATTAGAGTGCCACGTGACAAAACCTCATGTACTCTCACGTGAGGCTCTGCTTTTATATGTATAATAATAATAATAATAATAATATTAATATTAATATTAATATTAATATTAATAATTAATTAATTGATTGGATCCCCGGTTTGTTTCCATTGAAGGCAACAGCTCGAAATCAGGATATTGTGGATGATTCCACAGTTTCTAGCCTCATTGATTCTAAAATAGGAGATTGGAATAGGCAGCTGATTGATCATTTATACTCACCTTTTGTTGCACAGAGAATAAAAGCTATACCATTGTGCAGGACAATGCAGAAGACTGCATAATGTGGCCCCGAAGCAGGAATGGAGACTACTCGGTGAAGACAGGGTATCAGTTACTCGGTGAACTAGAGAACAGAGGAGCAACGTCGGGCTCAAGTCAGGCAACACAAAGGAGTTTTTGGAATGGTATTTGGAAGTTTAACATTCCAAATAAAATAAGAATTTTCTATTGGCAAGCATGCACCGATTCACTACCGACTTTGAAGAATTTGCACCGCAGGAAAGTATTAGACTCTCCTCTATGCAACTCCTGTGGTAAGTCAGATGAAACAACGCTCCAGCTAGGGTCCTGATTTCAACGAGCTACGTCGAGTTCCCTACCAACCCGTTTCAGTCATGGACCTGATCTGTAGGATTGGACAAGAATGGAAAAATGTGGAGCTGTTCACGGTATTGGCATGGTTCATTTGGTGTAGGAGGAATAAATGCCACTTCAACGAGCCTAGCTTACCACCTGAGAAGCTTCTCGATGCTACCTCCAACTCACTAGCAGAGTTCCAGACCAAACGGACTGACAGACAAACGCAACATAAACCAGCTACTCCGAGATGGCAACCACCACCGAGGGATACCTACAAAATAAATTATGATGGTGCTGTCTTTACGGAGTTAGATGAAGCCAGAATAAGATTAGTGGTTAGGAATGAATTGGGCGAGGTGATGGCTTCCTTAGCTGAGAAGATCTTTATGCCATCGGGTGTGGGAGTTCTTGACGCCATGGCAACTAGGAGGGCAATTATTTTCGCAATGGAGTTGGGTTTTCATCGATGTATTATTGAAGGAGATTCAAAGATTGTGTTTAAAGCTTTAACAAGAGATTTTTCTGATTGCTCTAGTTTTGTTCATATAGTTAAAGATAGTAAGTCTATAATCGGTTCTCTACAAACCTGTTCTTTCTCTCATGTTAGGTGGCAAGGTAATACAGCTACCCATGGGTAAAATTTGCTATTTAGACTGAATTTAGAAATTTTTTTGGAGAATAGCATGCGCGTCAAACTAATTAGTTAGTTGGACTATTTTTGGAACTCGAGTTTGCTAAACTCGATTTTGGGCTGGAAAGCAATCCCTACAGTGGCGTTTTTTTAGTTCCTATAGCAGCGTTTATATAAAACGCCACTATAGGGTACATATAGTGGCGTTTTTGAAAAACGCCACTAAAAAAAAAACGCCACTATAGTTTGAATTTTGGGCTGGAACTTGAGTTTGCCAAACTCAAGTACCAAAATCAGTCCAACTAACTAAATAGTTTGACGCGCATGCTGTTCACAAAAAAATTTTCTGAAAACAGTCTAAATACCAAATTTTGCCGCTACCCATGCCTTAGGAGGGCTAAGAAGTCTTCCCCTCTCTATGTGAGGAAGGAATCTATTCTACCCGACATTTCTTTTTTTTTTTTGTTCATTGATGGAACTGTTTTATTATTAATAAAGTTCGTAAGGTTCTTTTTCTCAAAAAGAAAAAAAATAATTTTTTTAGTAAGTGTTGTTTGGAACAAAACTTTGTCCTTTCTTTTTATATGTATAACTTCTTTTTTCCTTCTTTTTATATTTTTAGAGAAAAAAAAGTCGTTGAGGATTTTTTTTTTTTTTTTTTTTCTTATACTGGTCAAGTTCAAGTGGTACCCATACCCGACCTACTGAGCTTAGGTATGGGGAAAAACCCGTACCACTCCCCTGATTCCCCTTACAAGGCAAGTAAAACCTATCCCATTCGGATTGAGATAACCATAAGCTAATGGGCTTTGGCCATCCCTAGGCATACAATATACCACACGATAAAATTTCATTTTTGTAGGTAATCCTCCAATTGAATTGAGACCAAGAGAGGGATTGTGGGAACATGAAGTATAATATAAAACATGATAGAAAATATATATATATATATATATATATATATATATATATATATACATATTGAACATATTATATAAAATAAAATAAAAAAACGTATACATCAGAGATAGAGAGAACGAGAAAAGTTAGTTATAGAAGTCTTTCAAGTTTTATCTCTGCAAAGAGATTAACAAATAAAATTAGGGTAAACTATGTATTTGGTTTCTATTTTTTACATCATACTTCAATTTAGTTCCTAACCTTTTAATTGTATCGATTAAGTTCATAAATTTTTAGTGTTATGTCAATTTAGTTTTCGCCGTTATCTTTTAGATGGAAATTGCTAACGTGACAATGAACTAATTTTTTATTTTGGTCGTTTGCCACATCAATAATTTTTATTCTAAGAGATAACGGCAGAAATTAAATTGACACAGCACTGAGAGGTTAGGAACTAAATTGAAATATGGTGTAAAGAATAAGAACCAAATACGTAATTTACCCAAAAAATTAAAACCAATTATAACATGGTGAACTCTGAGAAAGGTAATTACAAGGTATAAAAAGACAAACAAGTTAAGAACCAGATATCAAGATCAAGGTCACTGATTTTCATCAATAAAGCAAGATGGCCTTATATACAAATTTCTGCCGATCACTTTTTTTCCTAAAATCCCAATGGAGTAAAATTAGGGTTATAAAGAAAGGAGTAAACTTTTTGCACCAAAACTTAAGACAGTAAGAAAGTTCAGGCTTGTTCTCTCCTTGTCCCAGAGTTGATTAGCAGTCAGCTGCTGCAGTATCTTTTTATAGATTGTCTTTAGTACTGGATGTGAGATACCTCTTGTACCTTTGCATGAGACCTCCAAATCCAAAATGATACGGTAGGGAGCAATCTTGGATTCATATGGCACAAGAACGTATCAGTAGGCGCAAGCAACTTGCTTGATGAGCAAATCTAACCAGCGTCTCTAGGGATATTTCCAATCAAATTGGGGACCATTGAAACCATTTACTGCATTAAGAAACCCATTAGCCAATTCTTGTTGCTCAAGGTTCATGTTAGCATCCTGAGGCATCAATGGCACGCCTACCCTTCCAGTCAAAGTGCCATAGTTATTCCCCATGGCAGTCCTCATTCCACTAGCGTTGTTAGAAAGACCAATGCTACCACTCTGGTTTCCAAATCTTCCACAAGGAAGACCTGAATTGTTCTTATTGACAATTCCATTCCCCACTAGGGAGTTGGTACTGGTGAGTGCACTGCTATGACTGTTCACATTGTTCATATTACTCCCCAAGGATCCAACAGAGACCATGCTACTGTCTCCATTATACTGTGATGAATTCATTATTTCTTGTAGGATTTTCTCAATAGAGCTCTGGGATTCATTTAGGTTGGCTTCTGACTGAGATGAATGCTGTAACGGGATTTGCTTCGGTGAATTTGCTAAATTGATACGGTGGCTTGAAGTGGCCGATACTGTTAATGCATTATGAGAGGTTTGAGGGGGATTATAGGAAGAGGATAAAGTTGGAGATAAGAAGGGAGAAGAGGGATTGAGTTGGTCTGGAGGCATGGTGGTTGAGGACCCTGCAGATGGAATCTGACCAGGGGTCCCAGCATAAGGACTGCTTGGAGTGTTCATTTGATATTCATGCCGAGAGTTCATGGAGTTCTCATGGAGAAGCCCAACAACAGAGGTGGCAGAGGTCAAGGTGGATGTTGTGGACTGGGAATTGTTTACACTTATAACACAATTATTTGAAGAAGGCTGCATGGCAGTTCCCTGTAATGATTGATCATTAATTTTCTCTTCCATAATTTGCTGCTGCTCATTAATTTGCTGAACTGAATTATGCGGCTTAGATAATGAGCTGGCCACACAAGGGAAGTTGGCTAAACTTTCTGGGGAAGAAACAATGGAGTTGATCAGCAATAAATAATTATATACCCGTAGCAAGGCATACTAGGTTTGAATCAGTACTAAAGAACAAAGAGAAATTGATCAAGAAAAATAATAAAAAACTAAATAAAGCAGTCAGACTATAAAAGAAACATTATATAATATTTTTATGAAATCGAATTACCAAGTTAACCTTGGCTAACATTGAGTCTGAATCTGCCCAAAATTGTTTATCCGCTTCTTCTGTGTTACCCAAATTTTAGGGCATTGGAAAAACTACATATGACATTCAAAAGCTAAACCCTACCAGAAAAAAGAAGTGAGAAACAATAAAACCCAATCTATTAGACAAAGAATAAACACTTCTGCCATTATTTAAAATCATACACTTTACAAAGTGATAACACATTCCTAATTCATACTACCATTTGCAATAATTTGACATCTTTAGGCTAACCAAATATGCTACTTCCCTCCTATGGATGGTTCTTTGTCAAAACAAGAAACATTAAACAGCAGTGATTACAAAAGAAGACTATAAATCTTACCTATGGGTCCCTTTCCTGTCTGTTGACTATAATCAATCAGATCCTTCATAACACTAACCACTTCCGCTATCTGTAACCCAGCCAGTAAACATTCAATCGAAGATAAAATCATCTACCAAATCAGTAAAAAATTCACAGAAATCACAGCTCAGTATGATTCATGTAACGTATTAACTTTGCAAATCTCATTATAGGAAGATCGGAACACCAGTACAATGCTCAGTGAAAAGAAGCATAAAATAGCAGTTAATAAATTTTTAAGATTATTTGGAATCTGTGAGAAAGTCATTTATACAATGCTTAATGAAACATATCTATTTTCAATTAAAAATTTGCACTGCAATACCTGAAGGCATCGAACGTATCTTTTTGTATACCCTACATCATTGACTAAAGGCACCTCCAAGGTTTTTGCTAATTGACGAGCAGATGCAACAAACCTGAAATAAATATTAAAAAATATTTTAAAAATTACACTTATTGGATAATAAAAGTCAAAATCAATGTGATGGCGTTCAAGATCAGTAGATCTCCACCACACATTCTTTACATGCCATTATAAAATATACAGTATATCAAGTAAAAAGGCTGTTCACATAATTATTTCTTACTAATAAATGAGTTAAATACATAAACCATAGCTGAGCATGGACCTTAGTTGTATAAACTATAAAGCAAACCAGGATAACAAACATAGGTAGAAAGGCACTCAATGCATCTAATGCCATTATTTCGTCTTCTTTAACCAGCAGAAGGTTGGTTAATTTCGCAAGACATCCATAAGTTAATCAAAAACTTAGGTCATGTTTGGTTACTATTTTTGTTTTCTGTTTTCATTTTCTTGTTTTTAAGGAAAAAAGAAAAAACAATTTTTTTTTGTTTTCAAAATGAAAAACACATTTGGTTAGTTGAAAAGAAAAAAAGAATTTTCTGTCATACCTGGTTATCTTCAAAAATCTATGGAAACAGTAGTAATTTTATGGCATGGGATTATATATGGAGACACTGGGACACAGATTCATATGAAACCAAAAAAAAAAAAAAAAAACCCATTTGACAATATCAATTAACATCACACCAACAGTTGACACTCAAAAAATTTGAGAGAAAAAAATATATTAGACATGAGAATTAAAGGAAAAAAAAATCTAGGAGTGGGATAGAGAGTAAAAATAATAGGGCAAATTTTAGGTACAGTACTTAAATACTGTTCCTTAGGTTCCTCTCTTAAGATTTTGCCATGTGAATTTTTTCTCATTTGATAGAAATATATTTTTTAGTTAAGTAGTCATATGGCTAAATCTTAAGAAGAGAATCTAAGAAATAGCACCTAAGGTACTGTACCTAAGTTTTATCCAAAATAATATTAGATACCAACAATTGACACTTTACAAATTTGAGAGAATAAATTTTAGGCACAAAAATTTGGGAGAAAAAAAATATATTAGACACGATAATTAAAGGGAAAAAATTCTAGGCGTGAGAATGAGAGTAAAAATAATATTAGATAAAAAAAAAAATATGGTTGTTAGGTGGCTCGAACCAGTGTGTTGGTTCATTAAAGTAGCTTGTAGTCATTGTTTTCTCCTTGTTTTTGTAAGCCTTGGAAAACTGAAAAACGAAAACAGCTGAAGCTCTGTTTTCAATTTCCTTTATAATATGGAAATTAGAAACAGTTTTTGTTTTTTGCCTAAAATAAGTTACCAAACAAATTTTTTGGCCTAGGAAACAAAAAATTGTTCTAAAAAACAGTTACCAAACATAGCCTTAGCTTTTGTTTCATTTGTAGGTGTAATTAGCATGCTGTTAAGAGATATGGCAGAAAGAAATAACACAAAAACAAGCTACAATACAAAGATCTCCATATGCAATATGCTACTGATCATACTCAGACTCATATATACTTACAGATTTTTTTGTCAAAAACCAACATGTGATACATATTCCTTCTTTTCCTATTTCCCCGTTCTAATACTAATATACAATTAATGAGTTGACATAAACCACAGCAGAACATGGAACTTAGTAATGTAAAGCAAACCAGGCTAACATGCATAGCCAGAAAGCTTTTAATACGTATACTACTGCCATCAATTATAAGTGAAGCCTTATGAGAAATTACTTTACATATATATCTTTATGAAGGGAGAAATGATTCAGTCACAAAATATAGAATTTAACTTGGGCAAGGAAAAGGAGGTTTTGAGGGGGGGGGGGGGGGGGAGAGGGAGGGAAGACACGTGCCAGAGTCCTCAAACATCAGACAGCAACAATCATTTCCACAACTCTTAGGTATGTCCCATAGAACTACTACCATGCAAAGAGAGAGAACTGTAATACCAATTGGGTTTCGGATCAACTAGAAAGGGAGGGGGGGGATATGCACCATGCAAAGTTTTTTTGTTTTTGCACCAGAAAGCCTATTGAGTATAGAATTTTTTTTTTTTTTTAATTATTTTCTTGGTTTCTTTTTCTTTGATTGTAGATTAGAATTTCAATCTAAAACATTCCTAAACTCAATTCGTAACATGCAATTAAAAGTTACCGCAACTTTTGAGTAGAGTTTGTGGTGTGCCTTTGTGTCAGAACCCCTTTCCCTATTCTTTGTGTGTGTGTGTTTGTTTTCAAAAAAAAAAAAAAAAAAATCCGAAACATGCAATTACTAAATGGAAATATTGATCGAACAAAAACTTTAATAAATACAAACATTAGTATTCTAATCCCTAATAATATCCTCAATTATCCAATAGATGTTGCAATGTAAAAACTGAAAGACATGACCAATAAACAACCATAATTAAATCACTCCTTAGCAATTGAATTTTGTAATTTAAGTTGAAGTTACCGAAGATTGTTATTTACTACAATGCAAAATATATGAAAACATAACGCTGATTTCTTTTTCTTTTTCTTTTTCCTTTACTCTTTTCACATCCACATGTTTTTAATTTATCTTAACTCCTCTCGATCCTCATTGCTAAACTCACATATCTTCCTCTCTCACTCTCTCACATGGCAGCACCAAGTAACAGCGTTAAGTTTTTTTTTCTTTCTCATCAAGGCCGCTACAATTCTTTGCTCTTTCTCCACCACCACACCTCCTTCTTTGCACACTAAACAAACACACCATCAGGGACTGTGCTTTCTTCTCTTCTTCTTCTTTCTTTTTTTTTTTTTTTTAAAAAAAATTTGCAGAGAGGACTATGAAAAATACCAAAAAGAAGTTGAGAAATATAAATGAACTTATATATATATATATATATATATTATGTATCATATTATTGTAGCTGTTAGTTTAATGTAAAGGGTTTTTTTTTTTTTTTTTTTTTCAAAAACAAATTGCAGAAAGGATTATGATGTGATTCAGATTCGTGTTTGTGTTTTCCATAGGGGAAACAATGGAGAGGTACAGAGAGTTTGCAGGAGAGGAGTTTTGGTTTTTAATTTTGGGGGAAGGAGAGAATTTTGATTTTGGGGGAAGGAGATCAGTAGTGTTGAGATATGAGAAGAAGTTTTTTTATTTTATTGGGTTTTAGTTTTTAGTTTAGAAGAAGAATCTTCTTTTTTTTGGGGGGGAGGGGGGGGGGGGGGGAGAAAGTATTTTTTATTTTTTTTTAAATTTGCTGATGTGGAAAAATGTGAGAGATGCCCTACCATAAGCATGCGCTATTGTTAATTGATTTTCTCAATAGCCTAAAAGCCAATTCTCCTAAGTGTGCTTCAATCAACATAACTAGGATATCAAGGTGGCAATGAAACTTTCAAACATGAACCATCTAATTCTAGTACATATAGAGGGGGGGAAAGTAAATAAATGACCATTAAAACTGGTCAAAAGGTAATGAAATTTTAAAATAAAATGAGATAATTCTTGCTTGAACCATTCCATGTAAAATATATGAGAACCTCCTAATTCCTTCCCATCTAGAACTACACAAGTTCAATTAAATCATCCACAAATTACACTCTTTGTGACGTTGATTCTGCCAAGATTGGATGAATTAACACCACAAGTTACCTATATTTCCAATCATTGACTGACTTCCATCCCTCCCTTATATAATGAAAGGAAAAAGGGGAGAAGGCTTTGCTGAGTTGCCTTGCGTTTTGAGTCATACACCCTAAGTTTTGACTGTCCCACTTGATACAGCCATTATGTCACTCATTTATGGGTACACACATTTAAAATAGAGAAGTATACACTAAACCATATCAACAAATTATTTTTAGAGACAATTAGATTTCCTAAAGATAAGGTAGCAGAAAAATCAATTTCTCAAATTCAGAAAATAATTCAATTAATTGTAAAGGAGTAACTTACATATTACAATTAATTTGTAAATCTTGTGAAGAAGAGTTGGTTGATGCATTTTGAGCAGATGCTTGGTATTTTTGAGCAGCAGCTCCAACCTGACTAAGCTGCAAAACATGAATTATGGTCAATTGTCCATGCCATGAGAAATACATTTCAAATTTCATAAAATTCCCTTCCACTGTGATACCTAACACTGCCAGTGAACAAGAATGAACTGAAAACAATTACATCTATATCAATTAATTCATGAAGAAAAAAAAAAAAAGGGGGAGGGGACAGGATGAGAGTGATTTCCATCTTTCTGAAGAATGAAGCAAAGGCATAACAACTTCTTTAATTGGTCTTGATGCAGCACCATCAACTAGGTGTTGCAAACATCTCAAAAATCATAAAGAGAACTCGCCAATGGTTTTGAACCAAATGGGATCTCCTCTTCCCATAAACAAAGGTTGCAAGTTCAATCCTGTACAGGTGCATGACTTGTGTTACCCATCAGACAAAGATACAACAACAAAAATAGAGGGAACTCTACATATGTTTCTGGATTATTGATCCAAGAAAATATCAAGAATGAAAAATTATTTTGCCATTCTTCTTGATGTAGGAGAGCCATATCCTTTGATGGAGACAACAAAAGCACCATCACAGTATCAAAACTGGTAAGGAGCCTCAAAGATATGATCATTTATTCAAGGATTCTTCACCTTATTAAATGCATAGCTTTTCTGATGGATGGGTACATAAACTTTAAGGTTGATCTTCTTGCAGTAAAAGGTGGGCATCTTTAAAAATTACACAGGTCAGTCTTCCATCCATTGCTCCTCCAGATTCTAGCCTCTTCAACCCTATGAGTCTATCACACTCCCTTGAATTTTAAATTCATTCATTCATTCCCTTCCTTCTCTTCTTCTTCTTCTTTTTTTTTTTTTTTTTTTTTTTTTTTTTGTGAATAAAGTACAACTTAGTTCCTCCAGTTTTACTAGTGCTTCTAGTTTTGTCTCTATTTTTTAAATTGCAACAGTATTATCCTTAGACTTTCACACTTGTTGCAATTAAATATATATATATATATATATATATATATATATGAAAAGAGTGTTGCAATTTAAAATAGGGATGGAAAAGAAAAATTAATAAAAGTTGGAGAACCAAAAATGTACTTTAGACTTTTTTATTTCTGTTCTAACAATGAATAACTAATAATTATATGAATGCCTAGCCAACTGAAGTTAATCAAATTCAATGAAGGCTACATCCAAGATTGTAGCTTGTTCCTTACTCAAAGGAATGATGCAATTTGCAAGATTAAATGAAAGCATTCAATGATTGACCTGGGGTATTAGTATCCTTCGAGGGATGAGCTCCTCATGATGTCGTGCACAAAACTCCCAAGAGAAAATCTAAAAAAAATGGACAAAAGAAAATCCATAATTAATCCAGAAACCAAAGTTTCTAAAACATAGAGGCCATGTAATAACTCACAACCTTTAGATCCGGAGAGAAAATAAGACGAAGTTGACCATCCCATACAACACGAAGTTGCTCAAAAACACTTTCTTGTATTGCTTTTGTATACTCAAGGACAATTTGACCAGATGTATTTTCATATTCATGGGGCATATCAACAAAAAGAAGCTCTTGTGAAGTACCACTATCATACTTGATTTTGAATAGCCTGGGCAGAACCTCCACAGTTGTTTCTGAAATTTCAAATTAAACAATCTTTAAGAAAGTTCTAAAATATATGTTAAATATCTCTGACAAAGAAAATTAAGAGAGATGCAATCTTGAATCTACTCAACACTTAGAAAGTTTGTGTCCAATCAGATTGAAAACTTACTAAAGTTTTCTTTCTTTTTAGCAGGTGCAAATAAATTTGGAACTCTTCCTTCAAATATTTTTTGAAAAAAGTTGTGAATTGCCACTCGTCCCAAAAGCTTAAGTTAGGAAATGGTGAATTTAATAACTTAATCATTATTCTAACTCTCCCCCCACATGTGAGCCCAAAATGTAAGATTTTTAAATCCACACAATCTGGAAATTCCTCCACTTCAAATTCTTGAAGCCCTCGTCAAGACCCACATTGTGCTGCATTGCCCCCAAACCACATGGCATGACCAGGTTGGCTCTAATACCATGATAAATTACCACTTGTCTCAAAAACTTAAGCTATTAGGAGTTGTAAATTTAAAAACTTATGAAAGAAAATGCTAACCAAAAAAATATTTTTAATTTTCCCTTTCTTCTTCACAACAGATCTCCTTAGACATGTTAATTGATAACCTCTTTTCATAATTTACCTCCCTCACATGGTACAAGTATACTCTCTTATTTGTCTCTTATAGTTAGTTTCTTATTTGAAATCATATTGCCATTTGGATCATATACCAGCTATTGTATGCCAGAATGCTCAATCTAAAGAAACTTCATGTTGCAAATTATTAATAAACTATCAATTCAGTGGTGGAGCCAAGAATTTTTGCTTGGGGGCCAAATTATGGTATTGATACACCAGAAAAGATTTTTTTTTTTTTTTTTTTTGATAAGTAAGAAACCAGACAAGATAAATTTAAAAAACATATAAATAAATATGGATGCATATAACATAGTGCATCCATCGCTTGAGCTTGCTGGTAATGCTAAAAGTGTATCCATCTCTAAAAGAAATGGAGTATAACTCAGTCCATCCAAGAAGTTGGCGTTTTCCAAACGCACATAAATGGTAACGAAAGATTAACAAAGTAGAAAAAGGATAGCATACCAAAACCACGACCAGGCTTGCAATTGCATATGTCACAGTGCCATACATCCTGCAAATTCTGTAATTAAGATTCCAATGCTTCTGAAGTTGACATGAAACCATAAATCCTATTGACTGATTTACTCATACTTATTAACATGTATATAATACCATGATTGTGCCATGTGCTTCTTAAGGCAAGAAATTTTAACCACAAAAAAAATAAACTAAAAAGGTAAGGTCATGGTTCACATGAAAGCTGAACCACATTTTAGGACACTGTTTGCTCAAAGGGTATCACTACCCACAACAGGTTGAGCACCTTCAAACCCCAAAATTATCCATTATTTATATATATTTTTTGTGAAAAATATGGCTGATAATATTTGCCCATGACTTTTGACTCTTTTTTTTTTTTTTTTTTTTATAAGTGACTTTTGACTTGTTCACATATACTAATCTCAGCATGCCAATAGGCAACCAAACCTCATCCCTCAAATTCCCACATCTCCCAACTGGATCTAAAGATTGCCAATGCATGCGATACTAAAGCACAAGAATCACACCTTTCACATCTGGTAAGCATGTAGCTATAAAAACTATCTTTGTCTCTATCAATTGTAAACCAAAAAGTTTTTTGTCTTGAAACATACCTGAGGGAAAACACCATTCGTTTGGTGGCTAGTTCCATACAATGAAACACACCACTTCTTCCTCGCATTTGGAGCAAAAAATTCAGCAACAAATTTCCGCCAGAATTCAATATTGTTATCCTGCATTAAGAACCAACCCACAACCAGATCAGTGAAACTCTAAACACTGACAAAAGAGATAGAAAAGAAATAATAAAGGAATAAAACAACATTACTTCAGGTCGGTGCTGCTGCTGATACATGTATTGTGACAAACGCCGAGCACACATTCCCGGTTCATATATAGGTCTTACAGCAGATCTAATGGGCAAGGTCTGCTGTTGAAACTGTTTGTATAGATGGGGCTGTTGCTCATGAACAGTCTTCAAGAGTTGTTGGTTCTCTTGTTGCTGCAGCTGCATAATTCGCTGCTGCTGCAAAAAACTCATTTGTGCATTGACAGCTTGAGAAGACTGCCTGGACCTTTGATGGAAAGGATGTTGTTGCTGCTGCAAAAGCATCACTTGGTCAGAATGATGATGTTCTAATTTGATAGGTCGTATGCTTCTTCCCATCTGGTTCTGTTGGGGCTCTGGCTTTACTGAACCAACATTCTGCACAGACTGCAACTGTTGTTGAGGGCCAATCTGATCATTGAACATCTGTGGCTCCAACTTTACAGTGCGCACACCCCCTAACCCACCTTGAATCAACTGGAATTGCTGCTGCTGCTGTTGCTGTTGCAGTTGATGTGGCTGTGGTTGGCTGAACAAAACAGATGACTGTTGCATTGATCTATGCTGGAACTTCTGTGACTCAAATTTCTTAACTTGAGATTGTTGTTGATCTGGCAACATTGGATTCCTATAAGAGGTTGATATTTGAGAATTTTGAAATTGATTGGATGAACCAGAATTTGTCATGTTTGATGGCGCAAATATTGGAGGACTGAAACCAATGTCATTTGCTCCAGTCGAAAGAGAATCAGAGCCAGCAGTGGTATCACCACTTCCTCTTTGGAAAACACCGAAACCAGAGATGCTGGTGTTCAATCCCCCACTGCCAAATGTTTGATTGAGAAAAGATGAAACATTAGGTGCATGTCCAACCAAATTCAAGTTACATTCACGTGGAGGTCCAACTGAAGAAAATACTGCTTGTGGAGGCAATAGACCCCCTTGAGATCCCAAAATGGCAGATTTTGATTGAATTAGCGCAGGTGAAACAGACTGGGCACCATCAACTGGTGTTGAAGATCTGGATGGATGCATTTTGCCAGCAGCAAAACTGTACCTATTCACCAAAATGACTCACTACAGCATCATTTACATATCCAATAATCTAATGAGCTTATGCAGATAGCTGAACACACATAACTTAAAATAATGGTCAACCTAGCAGGTAAATCTACTTTGTACTCAAACCTCAACACATCATACTTCTCACTTTTCAGCAACAGAACAAAAGGGAAAATGTATTTATTCTAATCATTTGAGCCAACTTGTGGAAGATAATGAACTAAGAATAGAAAAGAACAAATCTAAAAAACTAGCCCTTGTTATAAACATCTACTATAGCCATAGTTTTACAAAAATAACAATCTCTAGCAAAGAATTGAAGCCAATATCCAATAGACTATTGTATTTTAATAAAACTAAGCCCCATACCTTCCAGCAAAACCCAAAACCAGAAAAAATATTGATGCCACACCACCAAAAGAATCACTCAGAATCATAACCCTAAATGTTGCAAGTACTTCCCTCAAGCACCCCCCCCCCCCACCCACCCACACACCCAAAAGAAAAAAGAACTTATTTATCAAAAAAAAAAAATCATAGAATTCATTGAACTCATTCCAATTACAATTACAAAATGAGGATTATATTGGAATCCCTACGTTTGGTTGCCACGAAACATCTAAAAAAGTAAAAATAAAATCATATTTAGAGATGCCAAAAATAAATTATATTAAAAAATAAATAAATAAATAAATAAAAACAAAAAACCTAGTACCACTACTCTGCTGAGCCAAACACTAAGCTCAGTTGATAACCCACTTCTTAAAATTTTCAAAACCAAATAAAATAACAACAAAAATTCAAAAGATTTTATTTCCATATCTTCTTTCTTAGCAACCAAACAGAAAACAAAACCCAACAACTATGAAGTAATATAGTATCTACCACCCCCAAAATTTGATTAAACCCATAAACAAAAACTATCTGCAACCCACACACACCCACACACACCAATATATCACTGAAAATTCTGAAACCACAGTCCACACCAAAAATCAAATTCAATTAACAAAAAAAAAAAAAAAAAATCAGAGTGAAAGACAAATAGAGAAGGAGAGAGTCTTTCAGAAGTGAGTTAGAGTCTTTGATATTCCAAGGAGAATTCTATGATCCTAAACAAAACTCAAAACAAACCCACATCGTTAAAATACAAATACTATAAAAACACAAGCTATAAAGAACACAACATAGCAATAGTATGATTTTCTTGTTTTGTGTTCAATACCTTATACCTGTCTCAATGTGAACACTTTGTTTTGTTTTTATAGTTTTTCTAAACGTTCCTCTTCATTGTAGAAGCGTCCGTACACACATTTTTTTTCTTTAGTTCTTCTGACTAAGAGTCTCTGAGGTTTCACTGTCTCTCTTTTTTACTTCAACACTGTGTGTGTGTGTATATATATATATATATGCACTCACTCACTCATTCACTGTCTGTGTTTGTGTTTGTGTTTGTGACTCTCTGTGTCTTTGTCTTTATGTTCTTGCGGACGTCAAAACTCTTTTGGATTGAATTCAATATTTTTTTTATAATTTATTTTACGTTACGTCCTTTTATTTATTTATTTATAATTATTATTACATTACATTACATCTCTGTTTTTTAAAAGAAAAAAAAGTCAAATGCTATGAGGGGCCCAATATGCTATGCTGTATTGCTATATGCATGTGCATCATTGTCTTTATGATGGATGGTTATAATTATAATAATTATTTTTCCAGGATTATGACTCATGTGACACTATTCGACCACCCACTGATTAGCAAAACAACAATATGATTCTTTTTTTTTTTATTAAGAAAAGTTTATGTGTGTCTTATTTGAGGATTGTACTTTGTAGTATGTATTCTTCTCCAAAATAAAAATAAAAAATAAAAAATACTTTATAGTGTGTGTATACATATATGTATGTATTTAATGGGAGTTATCCGAATCTAATAATATATTTTGGAGATGTGATTCCATATAAATATATACTATTCCATAATCGTAGATTTTCCACTACTCATTGGATTATTCTATAACTACATATATATATATATATATATATATATATATATATATATATCTTTTTAGGACAAGCTACGGTTTTGTATTTGGTCTTTTCAATTATGTGCTTATTTTCAATTTGGCCCTTAAACTATTGATTATATCAATTTAAACCTTAAAATTTTTTACAATTATTCTATTTTAGTTTACCCATCCTTTTACTAATGGAGTGATTAACTGATTACCGTTAAACTGTTTAGTAGATCAAGTGATATGATTTATTGTTAATTTTAACTAACAAAGCTTTTAGGGTATCTGTTAACAAAATCCTTAATAATACAATATCAACTACTTCCTTTTTAGAAATATAGTTATTTCCATTAAAGTGTTTTTACAAATCAAGTGATATGATCTATTCTTAATTTTTTTTTTTTTTTTAATTTTATATAAGATAGTGTGAGAGTGCTTTTTCTCTAGCACTCAGGTCGAAGGATCCTGAGCCAAATAGTTGTTGTAATTTGGTGGACTAAGCTTTGATTCACCGCAGCTAAAGGGCTGTTTAAGAATCAAATGGTGCACAAGGCATACTTCCTACAATACACATAAACTAGCAAACGAGGATATTTGTACAACAATCAAAACAGCAAAAGTAATGCAAAAACAAATAGTAAATGTACAAAGTAACAAAATAATGGTTAGGGATCCTCAAATCAATAAAAAATGCTTCATTGAATTTTCTTTATTATAATTACAGTGTGCTCACTAAGACATGATACAAGGCTCAAATAAGCTCAAAAATTACAGTCTTAGATGGCTATTTAAGCCTCTAAGACTTGCAAAGTTTGATTTTTTTTGAATCCGAGTATGTGCTATAGTGACTGTTTCTGGGATACAGGGAGATAATTTACTAATTTCTTTGAGTTTTCTTCTCGACAGAACTTTCTCAATGATTTTGTTGTAAATTTTTCTTCCATCTCTCTTCGCAATCCTTCCCCCCTTTTTATAGTGTTATTCTAAATTCCCGGGGAACTATTGATTCCCCTGTTTTACCCCCTGGGTACCAGAGCTTGTGTTGTGCCCATCGCCCAGAAGGTTCAGTTTTCCCTGCAATTCATTCTTTTCTTCCTTTTGGTGTTGTTTCTTTGAAAGTCCATGGCTGACTACCTATTTCGAAGTACGCTGAGGTCACGTTTTTCACAGTTCAGCTTTTAGCCGTCCTTCTTCTTTATCTTTTTTCTCAAATGAGCGGAATCTCACTCTGCCGGTTCGAAAGTCCTTTGCTGCTACTCCCTTTTTTATACCCCCTTCATTCTGGTTCCCCAAGGTACCATCCACTTGCGCTATGAGAAGTCACTCCAGGTTTTCTTCTTTTCTTGCTAGATCTCTGGTACCTGAGAAGGACGTGTCCAACCTCTGTTTCTTGTGTTCTTTTGGCTTTTCCTTTGAGCTGTCTTAATCCTTTCTTGACTGTGCTACACGCCTCGGGGATCCCGAGCCTTTTGACAGCCTCTGAGGATCCCGACTCAGCTTTCTTTTTACGCTAGTAATTCTTCAATTTTCTTATCTGGGCTTCTTTTCTTCTTTTCTCATAAACTTCCGGGCTTGTCTTTTTTCTTTATGTTTTTGGGTTTCAAGCATTTTGGGTTTACCATTTCTTTTCATTTTCCATGGCCCCTTGTGCTTATTTCTCTGGGCTTAGGTGCTGTGATTTTTTGGACCTCAACAGATAGAAATTCTACTCTTGTCTAATCTAAGTATATATATGTGTGTGAAACTCTCTTCTAAAGACTTGAACCCTGATCCTTACCCCCCCACACCCTACAAACACTTATACTTGTGGAGCGACCACTGCATAGCGATTTCTGTTAAACTTTTTTAATAAATCAAGTGATATGATCTATTGCTAACTTTAATTGCTATTAATACAAGATCAAAGATTTCAAAATAGACATTATTTGTACATTTTGGTAGTTAACTTTAATGGCAAGTATCGGATTATCAATATGAGTAAAACTAAAACGTCCTCAAAATTTTAAGGAAAAAAAATACAATTGATAGTTTAACTATAAAATTAAACTCAACCACATATTTTAACAACCAAACTAATAATTTAGAGGTGATCACATGTCAGATTTCAATATAAATATAAACCTATCACTCGAATCGATCATATTTAGTGAAAGGGTTTTGGACGTATTGTCAATTGACAAATCAATCAAATATAAGGTTTTTTTTTTCCCCCTACTATTTAGTGGATCTAATTTACAAATTTCGAACATTGGATGTGATATAGATTTAGTTTATAGGTGATTTTTTAATCTACTTGGTAGAAAGAAAAGAATGAGCCTTCCTTAAGAAATAAAAACCATCTCTTAATTTAGATTCAATTGATTACTTAAGGCTTCGTTTGGGAGAAGGGAATGGAATGGAAATGAATGAAAAGAACAATTTTATAATATTTTTCCATTCCCTTGTTTAAGAGTTTTAATGGAGGGAATGGAAAGCTCATTCCCTTGTTTGAGAGTTTAAGTGGGAGGGAATGGAATGGGTAGGAGGGAACGTTCATTCCTCTCTATTCACTTGAAACCTCAAATTTTCATTCCCCCCGAAATTGGGAGAAATAGGAGGGAATAAAATTAGATTTAATGATTTTTTTACTAAAACTTCCAAAATACCCCTATATATTCAACCCTTTATTTTAAAATAGGAGTTTAATAGTAATATTGTCATAAAATGATTTCATTCCATTCCCTCTATATTGCTCCCAAACAAGATTACTTACATTTTATTCATTTTCATTCTTTTCCATTCCTTTATTTTAAAACATTCAATCAAGGTTACTTAATTTCATTCTATTCCATTCTTTTCTATTCATTTCCCTTACTTAATACTTTCCATTCCATTTCATTCCTTTCTATTCCCTTATGATTATTTCATTCCATTTCATTCTATTCCTTTATAAACTTCCAAGCGGAGCCTAAAAGTAGGATGTGTAAACTAGTACTTTTTGGAGGAGGGAGTGGAAGGAAAAGAATAACCTTAGAATATTCCTTCTATTCCCTTGTTTGGAAGTTTTAATAGAGGGAATATAATGGAAATATCATTCTCCTATTCGGTAGTTTAAGTGGGAAGAAATAGAATGGATAGAAATGAATAGTCATTCCTCTCTTTTCTCTTAAAACCTCACATTTTCATTTCCTAGAATTGGGAGGAATATGAGGAAATTAAATTAAATTTAATGAAATTTTCATTAAAACTCCTAAAATACCTCTATATATTCAACATTTTATTTTAAAATAAGGATATAATAGTAATTTTATAATAAATGATTCTATTCCATTCTTTCTAATATTACTTCCAAATAAAATTACTTACATTTCATTCATTTCTATAATTCCATTCCATTATTTTAAATCATCCAAACAAGATTACTTAATACCACTTTATTCCTTTCCATTACTTAAACACATTTCGTTCCGTTCTATTATTTTCTATTCCTTTATAGTTTACTCATTTCAGTCTATTTCACTACTTTATGAATTTCCAAACGAAGTGTAGAACACAAGTAGGGGGATCACAAATCCTTATAAACCAACATGTAAATTGTATACACAAATAGCAAAGAAAAAATCAAAAATTCTAATCTCCATTGCACAACAAGGAGCTTAAACTCAACTTTGTGCTCATAGCAATAGTTGACAAGCATGGATGGAGCCATGGTTGGACTTGGGGGGCAATGCCCCCCAATAACCACTCATCACATCAGCAATTTGTAAAAAAGTTTGTAGCTCTAGCATTTTCCTCTTTTTTAAAGACTATTAAAAAAATTTATAGATCTAAAATCTAAAACAAAATATATAAGCTCCACAAAATTAGTCCAACAACAAAAATTACCAATACTAAAACTAAAAATTAAGCCTAGTCAACCTATTTTATCCAAACAAACAACCTAACCCTTCAAATCCTAGTCACTAAACACAACCAGCAACAAAGCCCCTCTAACTCTAAGTTTTGGCTCCATCCCTATTGGCAAGGACGTCAATGGAGAATGAGAGGCAAATCCTTGATGTTAACAACAATGTTTACCTACAATCTTCCCTTAACCTAGTTGATTAAGATAAGGGTGGTTTGTGGCTTTTTTTGCTTAGTCAATTTCTCACACGTCAAAGACGTTCAAGGTGATATATAACTCAAAGCTTAAAAAAAAAAAAAAAAAAAAAAAAAAAAAAAAAAAAAAAAAGAAAGAAAGAAAGGAGAGAGAGATCCCCTCCCACTAAATCCTCCGATTTTCAATTTTTTATTTAGATATGAGACATGTGGCATTTAAAAATCAAATAAATAGCACAATTAAAATTTGGAGGAAATTGAAGCATTTAATAGGAGTGGGGTCCTTTCCTGAGTGGACTAGGCCTAGGGAGAGAGAGACAGTTGGGTGATGCAATGAGAATCCTCCACATATGAGAATAAGATTGCAACTAATACAAGACGTGTGAGACACACACACACACACATATTAAAGTTGGTTGGGTTGAGTTTACTTGAGTGAATTTTACTAAACCCATCACCCGACCAAATATTCATTTTTTTTTAACACCTTAAGCTACGTACAAAGTTTGATTACAAACTACGAACTTTATAGGCGAAATTACAATGTTGGTCCCTCAAGTTTATCCTATGTGTACAATTGGTCCCTCAAGTTTAAAGTGAGCACAATTAGTCCCTCAAGTTTTATAAACTGAATTGTATTAGTCATTTTACTAATTGCTAATAGTGGTGTTACTTACATGACTAATGGAACAATGATTTGTCATTTTTTTAATGATGTGACATTTTTTTATTAAAAAATTACAGTACAGGCTCACCTCTCGTTCAATACCCTCCTTTTTCTCCATTTTTTAATTGATGAAGGACACATGTAAGTGAAGCAATCCAAAGAGAAAATTTTCTTTCATTCTCCCTCCATTACTCTCTCTCCCCGTCTTTCTTTATCTCTCAACTCTCTCCAAAAACTCCAGAACTGAGCGTCAAAGTTGTTTCTCTTTGTCACTAAATTGTGTCTTGCTCCTTCCTTCATCTTCTACACAAAGATAAATTCAATTTTGTTTGAATCTTATATTTAGTTTTTTGGGCTACTAGGCATTATTACTTACAATGGAACCCCTTCATTTGTAAGATTTTTTTTTTTCTTTTTTAGGTGAGTTTAAGCCAAGCTTTTGTATTTTCTTGAAACCCAAAACAACTATAGATAGACTAGGATTTACCAGCTTTGGCGTTCTTGTGGAACCATTTATGATTGAGTGGTGGAGGGTTTGGGTTCAATTTCCTTTCCCTGATCCAATGTCCCAATTTCGCCCTTTCTCCTTTGACAAACACCGATTTTCTCAGGTAAGGTCTAATCTTGGAGCATCTGTTGCTCAGCTCTGAAGAAAGCAAGACGGAGAGAGTAATGGAGATAGTGGACTTTTTCAATAATTGCTATAATACTAGACTTTTACAGAGAGGAAGACAGAGAGAGAATAAGTTGCTTTGTGGGTTCTTTTTTAGCATTTGGATTGCTTCACTTACACGTGTCCTTCATCTATTTAAAAAATGCCACATCATTAATAAAAGAAATACTATCTCATTAAAAAAATGTCAAGTCATTGTTCCGTTAGTCATGTAAGTAACACCACTAACGGCAATTAGTAAAAGGACTAATACAACTCAATTTTAAAACTTGAGAGACCAATTATGCTTGCTTCAAACTTGAGGGACCAATTGCACACACAAGGTAAATTTAAGGGATCAACATTATAGTTTCGCCTACTTTATAACTAATGGCTACAACTCTACTCAATATCTTTTTATTGGATATGAACTTTGACAAATCCACCGTTGGATACATTTTCTTCTCATCCTCCATGCTTGCAAAATTAAAAAAAAAAAAAAAAAAAAAAAAACCAATAGTTATGTCATCAATCGAATGTTTAAATTTCAAGTTTCTATATTTTAAAATTATACTTTAAAAACAAGTTTATGGATTTAATAGTAAATAACATCTGATTGGCACGAAATTTGACATACATATTAAGAACATAAAAAACATGCAATCTAATGATTAGATTTTCAAAATATGTAACCATGTTAATATTTTTAGTGGGAGTCGTAGCCAAACTTTGTCCTTAAGCTATTAGGAAATAGAATATTTAATCATTTAATCCAACACACCCTCTTCACGTGTGGGACTCAACATGTGAGTTTATTTATTTATTTATTTAAGGAAGATAAATGGGAGATAGGGGTTTAACCCAAAAGCTCATGCTTTGATACCATTTGTCCTAAAAGCCTAAATTGCTAAGAAATAGTGAATTTGATAATTCAATTTAACACTTTCCCTTTATGTGTTGGCCTAAACTACCCTTAGCCTAACATGTGGAAATTTTATAAATTGTAGGTAAAGTGGAAATAGGGTTTAAATCCACAATCTCATGCTCTAATACTATGATAAATTATATATTGTTTCAAAAGTTTAAGTTTTTAGAAAATACTAAATTTAATTATGTAATCTAACACCTCTGGTTGGGTCAGTTGATGAGGGATATTTTTGAGAACTTTTACACGAGGTGCAAGTTAATAATACTCTCTCCATCCTTAACAAAAAAAAATTATTTCATGTTCTTCGTTTATAGCTTTTTCTCGTCTATTATCAAAATTAGTGTGTAACTCCATGCATATGCACAAGTATAATTAAAAACAATACACGGTTCAAATTATACGTTTTTGTTTAAAAAGAGGTTCAAATTATACATGGTATTAACTTACACCTTTTTTAAACTATACATTTCTAAAATATGTAATGGTTTCTCAAATGATTGGTCACGTGCCCAACTAGAAAGTACTAGATTGACAAACAAAAAATAAATAAATAAATCAATTCATCACTTGCCCAAATTGAAGAAAAATAAACCATAACTTTGGCCCTTGGTCATCTCCTAATCACCTTACAGTCAAAAACCTTGCCAAGAATCAAACTCCATCCTTTCAAAACCCAAATCCACACGCTCAATCCGATGCTCCAAGTGCTATCCCAAGGTGGCAACATCCATGGCAATTAAAAGAAGGAGGTTGAAAATTGAAGAGAGAAATAGAGGAGTTTGAAATCAAAGAAGAGGCACAATAGATAACTAAGTTCACAGATAGCCTAAAGAGAGAAGAGCTTCGTTGGTGAGGGGAGAACTTATGACTGAACATGCTGTTAGGAAATTTAGACCCACAATTGTTACTTATTTATGTGTGTTAACCAATATTAAGCCAAGCAATAAATTACACCAATTATGAATAGCGTTAGGTTGATGTGAATAAGATCAATATTGTGCCAACAAGATAAACAGTAATGGGAACAACTGTTCCAAAGTAAAAATCATTGGGGGAGAAGCCTTCCCATTGAAGCAAATTCACCATGATAAGAGTAGTTTTACAGTCAAGAAAAAACTTTTTCCTAGACTCCACCAATCCGTAGGCAACTTACAAAGAAAACCTTTCACTGCACCAAAATGTCTACACTCTTCGATCATATGAATTGCCTTAATCGATGATGTACTTGTGCTCATGATTGGGACCTCCAAACAATTTCAAGAACCTCTTGAGGGCTTTTTTTCAGCAGCAAGCCTGTGATAGGCATTGTGGCTTTGGCTTCTTCACCAAATGATTTTTAGATCTACTTGAAATTCTTTGATATGATGAAATTGAGAGAAACTTGGTTACACAACCCTAACCACACAGACCAAGCTTTCTCTCCTCCAAAAAACCTTCCTAGGAGAGAATTGTAGTGTCCCTTTTATATCCTAACAAGTAGGGATCGAATCAAGCTTCAAACAGACAAGTTATTGTACATTTCGTATTATTGATTTTTGTTAATTTGCACAGTCTCACCCTATCAAGGTGGAGTAGAGGTTGCTCAATCAATCGAGATGGAGTTAAGGAAATAGAAACTTCACCTTCAAGGTTCGACCGATCATATGGAATCGAGGTTGGAGTCGAGCTTGCTATCAACTGCTATCGAGCTACAAGTATCAAGGTCACTAAAACTTCACTTTTCTTGAGCAGTTTTTGTGTTTTCTACTTAATCTTCAATTACAACTACTCTAAAGACACAACACAATTCACAACTTGACACACAACTTAAACACATTTTGCTAACGCCAAAACTTATAGGCCTGACACATGCAAGTGATGATCTTAGAGGTGGTTAGTTATGGAGATTTTGGCCATAGAAGGATAAGAAAGAGATAAGAGAGAAAAGAAATGAGATAGAAAGTGAGAGAGAATAAATGAACATGAGAGAGAGAGAGAGAGAGAGAGAGAGAGAGAGAGAGACTTTTGCATGAGTTTATATAAGTTTTGTGAATTAGGGTTTATTTTTATCTAATATATATATATATATATATATATAATATGTAAAACTGAGAAAAACTCAAATTAGAATTCTAAATTCAAGTTCCAATTTTGTGTCATGTGTCCTAAATTATTTATTCTTAAAGAGTTTTATTTCTTAATTTTAGAATCAAATGTCAAATGTGGGACCACATCATAAATATTCATTTAATGAGTTATTAAGTATAAAAACCAAAGAGTCTAGAATAAATGAATCTTAAAAAAAAAAGTGCTTCACAATAATTTTTTTTTTTTTTTTTAAGTATGGACAATTTACATTTTATACCTAATAATATCCTTACAAAATTTTTTAAAGAGTTAACAAAATATAAAAATAACTATTAATAGTATTTAAATTATATATATATAAGAATTATATTATGCATTTTATTGTATATTTTAAGTATTTCTATGCATATGCATGGGGTTACAAGCTAGTTAAGGTAATTGATGAATGATGTTTTTCTTGTCAGCTTCTTGTATGATTACATGGAGTGTTTTATTGTCAATTTGTTACTTCCTTCTGGGAGTGTAACAAATGATTTGATGCCACATAATATCCACTTAGATATGCCTTAATAATGCTTTTTTTCTTTTTTAGAAACAAAATATATAACTATATATATATATATAGCATTATTGAGATAGGTAGAAAAAATAATAATAATAATAGCGTATTTAGTGATAAATGGATTATATCCTAACCTTTTTTAAACAATTTTTTAACAATAAACATTCGCCAAAGGTGCCTATAAATCACCATTGTTTTTTTTTTTTTTTTTTTTGAGAATGATCACCATTATTTTTTTGAGTGAAAAATAATAAAACAACCTAAATAACCATTGAAAAAGAATTAAAAAAGTGTAGCTTAATTTGATAGTATGGCCTTATGGTATGGGACTATGGATGACCATTTGTGACCATTGAGCCCATTAGCATATTAACTCCAGTGACTCACTCGACTGATGGGACGTGTCTGGGAGTTGAATCCCGCCTTTACCTAACCTAAAATTAAATAAAATAACCTACCATTCCTTCTTTGATTGTTCTAAATACAAGACCAAACAAGTACTTAGATTACAGTTTATGATTGGTGTGCAATAAAATAACGCCAGTAAAGGTTATGGGTGAAAGTAATATATTACAAATCATAATATGCAGTGACGGAGCTAGAATTTCAAGTTAGGGGGCAAGATTAAAAGACAAGATTGAAGGTAGAATTAATCTAAGATTAATTAATTGATACTAAATACACACAACATGTAATTTGGATCTTTAAAATAAATTGGAAAAATAAAACAATGTAAAAATATTAAGAATATAACAATATGCTTATGAAGTTCTATTCAGCTATATGCAACTCAATGCCATGAATACTTCTAAAATTTCATATAGACATTTTTACTTTTTTTTGTCGTTAAAATTTGAGTTTATAACAAAAACTCAAGTTTGATATTGAAAAGGTTGATAAGTAGAGAAAAAATTGTAAACTGGAAACCAAATGGTGAGGCGCTAAAGTAGGCACATTACACATAAACATAGATTTTTTCTTTCAAAGTCCAATTCAGTATTTTTTTTTTTATTTTTTTTCAGTCGTAGTTGGCAAAGTAGTGTGCAAAAAAAGAGTACTATTAAATGGGACCCATTATGTAAAAAAAGTGTTGCCATGTGAATGTAAAATTGTCTGACAATTGTTGACAAGCTAATATATATAAATAACAAGAAAAAGTAGATTGTCTTTTGTGTCAACTGTCAAGTGGGGACTTTTACTGTATTTTACATCACTAAAGCTTGAGAAATTTTGAGAAGGCTAGGGGGGGCAAGTGCCCCCTCTCGACCCCCCCTCCCTCCGCCCCTAATAATATGCAACAAGTTGTGAAAATTTTTTGAAATTTAATGAGTTTATAGCATTGATTTTCATTTTTGGTGGACTATAATAAACATTTTAATGGAGGATCCCTTATGAATAATACCATAATAAACATTTTAATGGACCATTTCATGATATAGGTTCTCTTAATTCATTCTTAATCTCCTATAAGCTAAAATGTCTCATCCAGAAGTGCCATACTTGGAGATACTCTAATTATACATATATATATATATATATATATATATATATATATATATATATATAAAAGAAAGAAAAAAATTATTTTAAAAATGATAAAGTTTGGTTACAAGCTTGTTTGTAGTCAATGATTACAATAATACAATTCTATTCAATATCTTTTAATTGGATATAAATTTTGACAAATATATTATTGGATTATATTTTTTTTTTCTTATATACTCCATAAAATTTTGTAAAAGATTAAAGATCAATAGATATGTCATTAATCAATGTTTAAATTTAAAATTTTTGTAGTATAAAATTATGTATAAAAAATAAATTTAGTAAAAAATATTTAATTAAAAATATAAAAATCATATAATCTAACAACTAAAATTTTAAAATATAAGGCCATATTAATTTATTTTAGTGGGAGTTGACGTTGTGGAATATTAAACTGACGGAAGCATTTTACAAGGGTAAACGACAAGTTCAAACTTCATATTCCCTTTTGTTGTCTTTCGGTAGTTAAGTAAGATATAGAATTCCCAGCGGCCACTGATGCAGACATAAAATTAGAAGATTCCACTGTTCACATAGCATGTAGTCTCTTGTGGGGGACCATGTTTGTATCGAAACATTGCTAACCAAAGAAAAAAAAAAAAGATTGTTGTGAAAAAGGTACACTAGGAAGGCCCAATATGTATTTGTGGGTTAGGGAAATTAACTGGGGAAACCATGGCCCCACTACAATTTTTAGAAAATGGTTTTAGTATATATATATATATATATTTAAAAGTTTAGATAAAAAAAATTATATTTGAACCCCAAATAGAAAATTAATTAATTCAAATTGAAAACTAACCCTAGAAATCTAAAATATAAAACAATCACTTAACTTATATGTATTTAGTATTTACTATTATAGTTTGCTTGTTTGATGTTTGAGACCCAAAGTTAATAATTTGAGATTTTTTTTTTTTTTTTTTAATATAAGATAGAATTTCTACTATAACTTAATCTAAGTGTATATGTGTGTGAAACTCCATTCTGGAGAATTGAACCCCGGTCCTTATCCCTCACAAGCATTTATACTTGTAGAGTGACCACCACACCAAGAATATGTGGTGGTATAATTTGAGACTTTAAGTTTTGAGTAATATACTTTATTTTCACCTAAATAATTGCATGAGTGCTCATTATAGTTTGCCTATGTTTGATTTTCTTAATTTTTACTTGACAACGGTTGGTAATTATTTGATTTTGTACATTGAAAGGAAATGTTACAAACTTATGGGTAGCATTCATCCTTAAAAACTGGCTTGCAAGGGGAGGGTGTCCAAAAGCTTATAAACACATGGTTAAACTTACAGTTGATCCATGTAGAACACTTGGATCATAACATACCATCACGCTTTGCAGTTGATGTCCACAATGGCTCACTCTAGCGACACTGACCCGATAAGAACCCTTTCTCTTTTGGTGGCTCCACTCACCTATCAGTAATTTTAATCTAGCCTCTAAGTCGCCCCAACTTATTTTATCACATACTCAATGAGCTATGCTTGATTAATCGAAGTGGTAATTGGCTCTAATACCAAATATTACAAACCCATGGATAGAACTCACCCTTGAAAACCGGCTTGCAAGGGGAGGGTACCTAAGAGCTTATAAAAACATAGTAAAATTTACACTTAATCTATGTGGAACACTAGAATCATAACATGGAAATCGCTGCAACATTTATTAATCAATCATAAATGATTACTGCGCTTAAAATAATGTTGAATTCCATTTTGATATATTACAAATTAGGGGTGCCTATGCCACCCGTAGAGCCAACCATACCCACCCTATCACTACTTGCTCCGACTGTTGACTTTGGGTCCCAACCTTCAAAAATGACTTAGATAGGTTGGTTGTGGATCTCTTCCCCTAAAACCTGAGCAACCCGACCCAACCAAAAAACAAGGTAAATCTGGCAATTCCTACCCATTCTAGCGACTTTTCCAGCGAGATTCAATGGATTTTGGTGACCAACACAACTGGATTTAGCAAAATTCATCAGATCCTGCGAGTTCTTTGCCAAATTTGGCGAAAATCTCTCTAGGTCTAACAAGATCTTTGCCAAATTTGGCAAGATCTTGCTAGATCTAACGAGATCTTGCTCCTCCTCCTCCTTTTTTGACAATTTTATGGTTCTCCTAAAACTAACCACCACCCAAGGCTTACCCAAAATGTCAAACCTGATACCCTTACGAGTTGGCTGCGGGTCTGACAGTTTCCCACCTGATCTGATTAGGTCATTGCAGGTTGGACACAAACCCGACTTGAATCGACCCGTTGATAGGCTTATAATTGAGTAGAAATGAATTAAGAAATAATAATTTCATCTCTTTTTTTTTTTACATTTTTTTTAAAATATTGAATATGTGCTAGTTTTAATTTTCATGTATTAATTTAGTTTTAAATTTTAGTATATTTCTTATTTTTTAATGGTTATTTTTTTTTCATGCTTTTAATTTTAGAGGGTGGGCATTGGTGCGATTAGAAGTGCCTTCCATCCAAAACCATAAGTTGCAAGTTTGAGATCGAGAATTAGTCTCTAAAAAAATTGGGAGAAATTCTACATACCATCACCTCTTCCCAACCCCACAAGAACGAGAGTTTTGGACACATAAAACAAATTTAGCCCCCCTAAGTAACAATCTTATTCCGTACTTGCATGTGGCAAATGCATTAGGCATTATCTTGCCCCTGTACTAGTTTTTCCCCGTCAGTTTAACCATAAACTCATCTTGCAATGTGGCAAGTAAGATGACTATAAAGCTATAGTTTATACAATTGTACCTTCCCCATTTCAAACCTTGAAGGACGAATTGGTTTATTTTGGAACAAAAATACTAGGATCATATTAAAAACTACAACTTTTGCCACAATCGTTTATGTGGTAGACTGTGAGTAGTGGAGAAAAAGTAGTGAATTCATGTAAAATTAATAAGCAGCTAGTCTTAGTCTATCATGTAGGGCAATTTTGGCAAAAGTTGTGGCTATTTATGTAGTACAAGAATTACTCATATTGGAAATTTGGAATTGTATGGCCCTGGAAATATCATTGATGACACTGCCTCTTGATCATAGTGTTGGAAAGACCCTCTTGGTTATTGGTTATGAATTAAATAGTTTTACAAAAACCTAGTATGTGGGTATAATATTTTTCAAAGAATTCCCTCCCACTGAAGCAAACTTAAGTATAAGATGACTTGTGATGATACTGAAAATTGTCAGTAGATCTATTGCCCAAACCCACAATCTTCAATAAAAGGTGAAGAGTAATGAACTTGCAAAAAAGGGAATGTCTTCAGAGAGCATTGGTGTGGTGTCGACCTAAGACCCTCTGAAGGTTAAGTCAGAAACCCGCAATGAACTTTGAAGGAGTTTTCCGAATAGTATTTTTTGTGTACCTCGAAATTGGAGTGCCTTGGTGTTTATATATGGGCATGTGGATGACCACCTTAGTTGAATTGTAAGGGCATGGGATTATCACTCAGTTGACTTGTAGGAGATGGGAGTTATCCCTTTGCTGAAATGTAGGAGATGATATTTATCCCTTTGCCAACGGTTGTTGTAAATGTTGGAGAGTCATAGGTGATGCGGGCGTTGTAATGTAGGCTCAATATGCCCATCTTTACCCGTCCGTCCATGAGGGTGACGAATAGGTGTCAAGGTCAGGCTTGCAAGTGCTTATCCGTCTGCTTCTATGCGTGACGAGCGTATGGTTGGAGTAGTTGTGATAATTTGTATTCATTACACATTGAGTCTTCCATTTCTAATAAGTAGGTAATTTCGGAAGACTAGCCCATTTCGGAAGACTAGATATGGAGAGATGAAATAATTATAACAATTTAATTATTAATTATGTTAGAATTTAAATAGAGAGAAGACGTAAGTATGAAATTGATTTGATTTTAAAAGTTGTATGAATAAAATAGTCACAACTAATAGTTGAGGAAATAAGACGATCAGTAATCCAAAGTTAAGGAACTAGCTCATCAGATAGATCTTCTAATATGAATATTTGTTTGTGATGGAAGATAAAATTTTAAGGTTGATAAGATAAACCTATAAGTAGAAGAGAGACTACCATTGAGGGTGAGCGGTCCAATGACAGAGGCTTAATCCCATATGATATGAACAAAGATCCAGTCCTAAATTTGAATGCTCAAGTACACAAAATTGATTCTTAGAATGCCTACTAGCTAGTATTATTGGGACTCAAGTCAAATTGAGGTTAAGCTAAATCACCTAAGCTATGCCAACTATCCCCTATCTCAACAAAAGCCTTGTAACTGGTTAATATTTTTGGTATTTTCAGTGGAAACATTCAATATTCAAATCCTTTATCTTTCAACTATCAAATTATAAAAAAATAAAAAATAAAGAAACACAAAGAAACAAACGATCGCCCTATCCTAATTCCCCTATACCTCCACTTTAGGATTCAAAATTGATTCATGAATAAAATTAAGATAAATTTATTTTAAATCGGTAGTATAAGATTTTTCAAACCTTAATTTGGATACTAGCTGTCCTTTATTCCAACTAGTGTATAGCTATGCCAACTATCCCCTATCCTGCCAAAAGCGCTGTAACTAGTTAATATTTTTAGTATTTTCAATAGAAATATTCAATATTTAAATCTTTCATCTTTCAACTATCAAAATATAAAAAATAAAAAATAAACAAACACAAACAAACAAAATATCCCCCTATCCTAATTCCCCTATACCTCCACTTTAGGATCCAAAATTGATTCATTAATAAAATTAACATAAATTCATCTTAAATCAGTAGTATAAGATTTTTCAAACCTTAATTTGGATACTAGCTGTCCTTTATTCCAACTAGTGTATAATCCCGTGCATATATACAGATACAATTAAAAATAATAACAATTATATAGTTTAAATTATATATGATATATGGTATTAGTTTACACTTTTTTAAAACTATATATTTCTAAAATATGTAATGGTTTCTGTAGGTACTCAAGAATTCTTTGGCTTTGACTTTGGCCTTTTTGGCTTGATTGCCTTGCCTTGCCTTGCCCTTGACTTGAATTCTTTTGTCTCACATTGGAAAGATCTCTTTCCTCTTTCTACCTTATAAGGGATGAACCAATGGAGTTAGAGTACCATAAGTTTGGTAACGAATTCAAGCCAAGGGCAAGGCAAAGCAATCAAGCCAAAAAAGCCAAAGCCAAAGCCAAAGAATTCTTGAGTACCTACAATAAATATATATATATATATATATATATATGATTTAAAATTTAGTTGGTTTATAGTCTTTGATTTTTGTACCTAATAATTCACTTGCCACAAAAATTAAAAACTTAGATGGACACGTGGTGATAGTTTGGATTCCAATTGAAATCCAATTTAGAATCTAATTGGATTTGGACTCTTCGATTTTTACACTCGAAAATTCACTTGACACAAAATTAAAAATTAAATAGAACAGGTGGTGCAAAATTGAGAATCCAATTAAAATCTAATTAAAATTTTTCTGAGTTTTGGCGATTAATATATATAGATTTATATAATAACTAGTATTATGCTTGTGCAATGCACAATTTAATAAAAACAAATTTGATGATATAATTAAATTTAATAACAAATAAAATAGTAAAAATATTTTTAAAAATTAAGTTGCATGGAAAATGTATATTATTTAAAAATTTGGATTGTAATTAAATTGAGATTTTTAACAATTTAGAAATTATAGGAGAAGAAGATAAGAACAAATAAATTATATCTATTTTTTTTAAATCTAAAAAAATTAGGTTGCTTTTTTTTTTTTTTCCGTGTAGTAATATAATATAATTATTTTTAAATAAGGATTAGATGAATATTTTGGATTGTAATCAAATTATTATTTTTTTATAAACTTATAAATTATAATAATAAAATGATTAGATGAAGAATTTAGATTTTTTTTAAATCTAAAAAAATTGGGTCCGTTTGGTATGTGTGTTTAAAAATTGAAAATTGTTGTTTAAAAATTTTTGTGAAAATACGTGTGGGTGAAAAAGTGTGTGGAAATACGTGAAATGTTGTTTAAAAACTGAAAATTGTTGTTTGAAAACACTCACCAAACACCCCCTAGGTTGCTGTTTTTTTTTTTTTTTTTTTTTTAACATGTAGTAATATAATTAAAAAAAAAAAATTAAGGATTAGATGTAGATTTTGGATTGTAATCAGATTATGATTTTTTTATCAACTTATAAATGATAATAATAAAAGAATTAGATGAAGAATTTAAATTGTAATCAAATTAAGATTTTTATCAACTTAGAAATTATAAAAGAAGAAGATAAGAAAAAACTATATCTATTTTTTTTTTAAATCTAAAAAAAATTCTACAATTTAGTAAAACCACTTGGCACTACCACAACTTCTAAGCCTATCTTTTATTATATAGTATATGATATGATATAATATAATATAAAATAAAAACTTCTACTATTTATTGACTCATTCTAATGTTACTACATTTCCCAAATAAGGTGAGGAATCTCTTGTGGAAAGCTCGTCACAATTCTATGCCTGCTAAAGCTAACTTGGTACGCCGGACCGTCATGGATATGTGATTGTTGTAATTTAGTTCCGGAGGATCAACTTGCGCTGGTCGTGTTCAGAACTTGATGAGGTATGGTCGGATTCTACATTATGGGGTTTTTGTGGGGTTACACAGTTTGGGACTTTCAAGGAACTAGCAATATGGATTTTCCGGAAGCAAGTTAGTCCCGACCTCTTTGCCATAATAGTGTGGTCTATCTGGACTCAAAAGGAACCAAATAAGACTTCATCCAAGGTATCAAATGAGCGGCTTGGGGAGTTTCATGCAGTTCAGCCAATCCCAAAAACACGAGTTTCACAACCACGTGTGCGGTGGAAACCACCTCCTAAAAATTTGGCTAAGATAGATTTTGACGGAGCCATTTTTCCCGAAGCAATAAGTCTGGAATTGGCGTGGTGGTTCGGAATAGCCAAGGCTTGGTGTTAGCTTCTTGCTTACAGCAACTTCCACAAGGTTACTCTCCTTTGGAGATTGAAGCTCTGGCTGCTGCTAAAGCTCTCCAATTTGCGTCCAAGATAGGTATTTCTAATGCTGTTCTGGAATGAGATTCTTTGCTGCTAATTCAAGCTCTGAGAGGTGGTACTGAAAACCTGTCCCCTTATGGTGTACTTGTTGAAGATGTTCAAGTTTGTTATACTTCATTTACTTAATTACATTACTCTCATGTCAAGAGAGAACGTAATAAAATTGTTCACAGTCTGGTTAGATTTGTAGTTAATGTACCAGATTTTTTTGTGTAGATAGAGGATGCTCCACCATAGTTTATTTCTGTACTTTAGGCTGATTTAGCTAGTTTTTCTTAATTTTAGCAAAGTTGTTTTTTCCCTAAAAAAAATTAAATTAAAATTTGTTTCTTGAAGTTATTAATGGTCCATTTGAAAATAGTTTATTTAGTTGAAACTGAAAATTTTTTGATAAAACTAAAAGATAGCTGAAATAGTATAATGAGATCCATGAATAGTATCAAAAAGTGTAATAGGGCCCATGAATAATAACAAAAATAAACTAAATAGTTAAAAAAAAAAAAAAAAAAAACTGGTGTTTCAAGCCAATGTCAAACGCACTCTAATAGTGTCGAACTATACTAGACTTGCTGGTCATAAACCAATTAATACTCATCGTGCTTTTTGGATAAGCAACAAAAGTTACACCTAACAAATTCTAATTGATTTACGTTTTATATTCACTAAACAAATTTAATTAAATTAGATACACTCTTTTATACAAAAATCCCTTGTTTGAATTCTTATTTAGTATCTGTTTGGTTAGCTTATTTTTTGCCAACTTATTTTACTATTCAACTTATTTTTGCTACTATTCATGGGTCCCACTATATTTTTTGGTACTATTCATGATTTTTTTTTATTTATACAAGATAGAATTTCTACTCTAACCTAATTTAAGTGTATATATGTGTGAAGTTCCCTCCTAGAGACTTGAACCCCGACCCTTGCCCCTCACAGTTTCATTGTACTATTTCAACTAACATTTATCTTTATCTATAGTAGTTTCAGTAAAAAGTTTTCAGTTTTAACAAAATAAGCGGATCTCAAACAGACCCTTACTAATACTTATTAATTAACTATGTATCATATATAAATATTTTTTCTAACTTTTATAATATATATATATATATATATATATGTATATATAACCTAATTAAGAAATTAAGTATCTTTTTAGGCAGAACAACCTAACATCAAAAAAAATTCAACTAATTAAATTAGGTAAAGTCTTTTATGCATATTCTCTAATTTGGGATTTTATTTATTAATGCTTATCTATTAATCGGTATCAACTACAGATCATGAAGGGAAACCCTGCATACATGCTTGTATAAGCTAAAGGACGTACATATACCTGCCAGTCCTCACATCCTAAGGCACGTACATGCATGTCACTGACATGAATGGTATCATACTTTGGTTTTATAACGCAGCATGTCTTGTAGCTACCACGTGTCAGTCTTAGAGAATTGAGCACCGTTAAAGAAGCATAACCGCTGTTGATAACCGAGCCCCAGCTGACACCTAGGATTGGGCCATTTTAGTAACTCCAAAATTAGATTCTTAATTGGGATGTAATTCCATTTTGGGGTCCAATCTTGTAGAACATGGTACACGCCATTATTTGACTGTGACATACATCATCCAATAAAATAATATTATAATAATTTTCTTTTAATATTGTCACATAAATTTTTAAAATATATATTTTGTATCGTCATTTAATATATATTTACTTTTAGAGTTACAATTTTTTTAAAAAAAAGAAGAAGCTTGAGTTACAAATTATGTTAACTATATTAGTTTGAATTAATTAAAATTCATCATCCCTTTGAACTAAACAACTCAATGCAAACAAATTTTGACTACATATATTTTATCTTTAATTAAATTGAGCAAATTATTTCTATAAATATATTCAATATAAAATTTTATTTATTAATATTTACTAATTTAATGTATTATATTTAATTCAAAGTACAATTAGAAGCTGATTCGAATCCAAATTAATTTTTCATTGTTGTTTGATTTAGTTTCGCACGTTTAGTTTAATTTTACTAATTTTAGTGTCAAGTGACTCATGCAAAATAAGTAGTGCAAAAGTCAAGAGACCACCTTACTTAGTTAGACAAGATCACCTCATTATAACAACTAGCTGGTATCTTGTGTAATGTACAATACACTTTGATAAATTTTGTAAAAAATTATTTATGACCCATTGATTTTATGAATACTATTATTGTTAGTTTACGAATTTTTCTAGTACAATGAAATTTAAACTAAAAACATTTGGGAAGAATACCTCTAATCCATGCAACCAACAAATCTCACCATATCACAGTTCACATTGTCACCTACAAACTTGTTGATTTCTCGATGTTTTTCTTGTATGATTTATGCTTTATATATAGATTCTATAGCGTTAATTTTTTTCATTTCTTATGCTACTAAAGTCTCTATATCCACCATATCAACACCTACAATTATTAACACCTACAATTTTTAAGTAAGTCAAAGTAGCTTTTCTTTAGTTTCAGAATTGACATGAGAGATAAATTTAAGGCACATTAACATTTTAATTGAAGAAAATTTTGTTTTCTAAGATCAAAATTATAATAGGGTGAAAATTGAAAGAATTATATCTTAATCAATTAGCTATAAAAATTGCTAGAATTTCATGATACAACAAAAGAAATAATAATGTCATAGTGACGCAATAATACCACAATTTAACCCCTATATTTTAATTGAATTAAAAGTAGTCAAAACACCAAAAATATTACAAATCTCTAGCAAGTATATGCATCATACAGAAAACCAAAAATCTAATTAGCACATAATATGAAAAAATTAGCCATGCATTACAAGGTTACATCATTAAAAATGTATACATAAAAGCTAAACAAAATATTTTGGAAATTAACATACCCCTTGGAAAGGGAACCAATGATATTGTCAAAGAATTTATGCAAGTTTAAGTCCAAAGGAATTGGAAATTTATATTGGAAAAATGTGGAGACATAATCATATTATCATATTCAATAAATTTGACTCTAGCAATTCTGCATTGAAGTTAGTCTTATTCAAAAAACTGAAAAGTTTTCTTAATTACGTCATTTCCCATAACTTTTTAGATCCATCCATATCTATCCAAAGCATTTACAATTATAAATATATACAAATTCTTTGAATTTTATTATATATTGAAATAAATGCATCTGTCATTACTTAATAGTTTGACATAAATACTAATTTTAGATAAGGCGAAAGGTTGAATGAAAAGAATGTCATACAATGCGCAACTTGGCAGAACCCCATGCTCTCCCACGTGACATCTCTGCTTTTGGGTCTATAATAGTGCAAGGTAGCTCGATGCACCGGATGTTGCTTCCCTTGTACTAATATATATATATTATTATTATTTTTTGATACACTTGTACTAACATTAATATTGCCTTCTAGTTTTATTTCTGAAGGTCATGCTTCAAATGTTATTATCCCAATTTAATGCTCTCTCACTCTTTTTGGTTTGTAGCCTTAAGTGTCTAGCTTTTTGCTAAAAGTAAATAAAAGATCAAAGCTAATAAAATAAGTAGGGGAATATCTGGTACAAATGGTAAGGAAAAGAAGAAGAAAAAGCAATAAATTAGCTTATAATCAAAACCCAAAAGCACATTTAATAATTGAAGATTTGGGCTAGATATTTCTGCTATTTTTTGCTTCGTAAATTATGTTATTAAAGAAGCTAACTCCCTAGCTTGTGATATTGCATGTTAGCCTCTTTTGTATTATGGTCTTGTTTTAGCAAAGAATTTAAATATTAAAAAAATTCTACATTAAGATTGACGCAAAGACTCTGGTTACAATTTTTGCATCCCATGATAACTTATCTGATTCATTTCATCGTTGTAGTGTTTTAATCTCTGATTGTAAGCCCCTCCTCCACCTTTTTAAGAAAAGCCACATCCACCACATCTTTTGCAAAGGGAATCAATGCACGCACTACATGGACTTTTTGGCAAAGGAAAGATCTACTATTAGGATAGCTTTGTCTTGTATTCAAACCCTCCTTCCTCTATTTTGTTCCAATTATTTTGGGATGCTTGGGGTATTTCCAACCTGAGAGTTTGTAATCTTTAGTTCTATTTAATTTAGTATCTATTTGGCATGATTAATTTTGCCAACTTATTTTACTATTCAGTTTATTTTTGCTACTATTTATGGGTCCTACTACCTTTTTGTTACTATTTATGGGTCTCAATGTACTATTTCTACTAACTTTTACCTTTATTTACAGTACTTTCAGCAAAAAGTTTTCAGTTTTAGCAAAATAAGCGAATCCCAAACAGACCCTTAATTTCTCTTTCACTTAGTTTTGTTTAATTTTAATTTCTCTTTCACAAAAAAATAAAATAAAATAAAATGATCACTGCCCAGCAATATTTCGCTCTCTCAGCAAATTTGCTATCACTGCCTAAACATTTTTCAGTCTCATCTTAAAGGACCGTTTGAAAACAGTTTATTTACTTGAAACTGAAAACTTTTTACTGAAAGTGTAAAAAAAAAAAAAAAAAAAGTTGAATAGTACAAAGAGATCCATGAATAATATCAAAAAGTGTAGCGGGACCCATGAATAGTAGCAAAAATAAAATAAAATTGCAAATAAGTGAAGACCGAACTAGTGACACTGAACCCAGTGAAAAAAAAATAAATAAATAAATAAAAACCAGAACATGAAAACCGAACCAATGAAAAAAAAAAAAAAAACAAAACAAAACAGACTGAACCAATGAAAGAAAGAAGAAGAAGAAGAAGAAGAAAAAAAAAGTCAAAAGTGGTCAAAAGTTGAGGTTGGGTACTGTTTGTGGGTCTCTTATGTGTGTTTAATTACAATATTGCCATTGAGTTATAAGTTATGGAAACTGAAAACAGCCAAAATATGTTTTTAGTTTCCATAACTCATAACTCAAAAATCAGAGAATTGAGTAATAGAAACAGAGTTATGAACTTCCCAAACAACCTTTTTGCTATGGGTCCCACTATTTTTGAGTTATGAATTATGGAAACAGAGATATGAGTTATGGAAATTGACAAACCAAACACCCCCACTCTCTCAAATTATGGAACAACACACAACATGGGAGCAAGGGTTCCAAGCCTTAACACACATCCTAACCAGTCCCACAATGACACCACCTCTTCAATCTCGGTTCTTCATCTCCACCCAAGTCCCTTGCTACCTCAACTGGGACTATAATCCACCTATCCTTTGCAACAAGTTCCTTTCTCTACGCCTAAGGTGGGGTATCTCTCTTTTCCTTAAAAGGGTCTTCATCAGGTTTAGGCTTCCTGAGACCTTATCGAGATTTAAGTGTCCATTCCAACAGCCTCCACCTTTGATTCTTGCAAAGAGATTGGAAGAAGCTAAATGGGGAGAAGAACAAAGGAGAGAGTATGTCAGGGAGAGTCTGCCGAGTAGGAACGCCTTGGAAGTGATGTTCACCTATTGATTCCTTTTTTTTTTGTTCCAAATTTATTGTTGTATTGTCTTTTGCTTTGGAACCCATTTTGTGATAGAGATTCTTAAGAAATTTATCTCAAGATTTAATTTAACAGGTAACAAGGGATTTTGTAAATGTGAATTTGGATTAATCAATAATCATTTGCACGTTAACAAGGACATATCACATATGCTCTTGCTTCGAATTTTGGTTTTATAATGCATGTGATTGACTTATTATTTGTATATGTATTATGCAACATTCCTCAAAGTCTGAATCAAGTCACATATCAAATAGTCGTGCCGTGAGAAAGGGAATGGCCAAGGAATAATAGCACACGGTGATGTAGTCAGAATGATGGAATAGTGGGACGAGAATACAAAAGAAATCCGGTCTTTTGTGTTTTAATGGGAACATTCAAGCATGAAATATATAAAAAGAAAATGTAATATAATAGTGATTTTGTCAAAACTTACATCCAATAAAAAGATATTAAGTGAAATTATAACCTTAAGTTTTGTCCTATTTCTTACATGATGTTGAATTCCAAAAAGATTTTATATGATATTATTTCATACTTCAAATTGATAACTTTTTGAAGCCTAATCGACACTAGTGGCTCTATATGTAGGCCAGGGTGGTCATAGGACCACCCTGACTTGCAAAAAATTTCATATATACACTTGACCAAAAGAAAAGGTAAAATACTATTTTGGTCCCTAAACTTTACTAAAAGTTTGCTTTTCGTCCCTAAACTTTAAAAATTCTTTTTTCATCCCTAAACTTTGTAAAAAGTTTTTTAAATAGTATAGAGACAAAAATAAGGATGAAAAAAAGAACTTTTTCAATAATTTAGGGATGAAAAACAAACTTTTAGTAGAGTTTAAGGACATAAATAAAACATTTTCAATATTTTAGGGATGATATATGAACTTTTTAATAATTTAGGGACAAAAAATGAACTTCTTAAAGTTTAGGGATAATAAAACAAACTTTTGGTAAAGTTTAGGAACCAAAATAATGTTTTACCAAAAAAAAAAATTATATGTTAAACTAACCTATTCTAACCATCCTAATAAAAATGTTGAACACCCTAACATGAGAATTACAAAAAGTTGGGTTGAACAAAAATAAGAATAATACTACATTAACAACATTTTCACAATAATTTTACAATAAATCCAATTTGGTATGCTTTTACTAATTCTAATTTGGGCTCAATATTGATATTATTTTTTTACCCACCAATAACAATTTTTTGGCATAAGGTTTATTGTAAAAATATTGTGGACCCCCCAAACATAATCCTTAATCCCTTTTATAAATAAAAAATAAATAAAAAATAAAAACTTAAATAGCAACAATAAATATTAGCCCAAATAACAACTGTGGGGGTGGTGTTTTAGTTCTTGAGCCCAAAGGGTAGAAGGATTTAGGCCCAAAGAGTCCAACTCAATGAATTTGTAAAGAGTAAGCTTAAAAGTTAGGTTTCAATAGATCAAGCAACACACACAGTGGGTTAGAGATAATAAAAAAGCAAAGAAAGACAAGTTCTAAGCAAGGAAATCCTTCCTCCAAGGAGAATGGTTCTTGAATATAGTTCTGTTAGACTTGGATACAATTTCAATTCTTGTTGCTATAATGTTTTCTCTACAAATTTTCTGATCCCTTCTCCTTGGAGGGTCTCTTACATTATATAGCTCCTTTTAGATGATCTTGGCCCTTCATTTGTTGATCGTTCAGGCCACTATCTGAGTACTTGTCCTATCAGACATCTTCCCAAACCCTTTGTGAGTTGCAGCAGCCAAGGCAGCACTGTTCAGGAGTCTTCTCCATATAAATGCAACTAAGAGGTTTGGTGGGATGTATTAAATGCAGTGGCATTCATCATCCCTTTAGTCACGTCAGGGCTAACCCCCTCTCCGAAACTCTTTCTCTATAGTATGACTTCTTCTAGTAATGTGCCACTAACATGGCCTTATTGTCCAAGGGTGTGGCCTCCTCAACACGATAATGGCCCCCGGCCATTGGTTAAATTCTTGTACCCCACAACAACAAACATAAACCAAACAACAACAATTGATCTAATTATTCAACAAAAATCCTACTATAAAACAAAATGATAAAAATCGCTAAATATTCAAATTTGTAACTCATTCAATCTATTCAATAAAAATAATCTCTAATTTCATTTTTTCCTAAAAAATGGTATCAAGAAAAATATTATGGTTGTCAGTTCTCCTTGATGGTAACGACAGTTGTATTCTTTTTAGCTTTGCAGTCGCAACAATTTTACTCTCCTTAGTGACTTGATTCATAATTGTAGCAAATATTCAAGTTATCGCTTTATTAGATTTTATATAATTTAAATTTCTTAGTGACCATCCTAAAAAAACGTTCCTAGAGCCACCACGACTGAATCAACATATTCACTTTTTTTCCTCCTAGCAATCTTAAATCATCTTGACTACCCTTCCCAATTCACTCCATATGTCCATTTTTTCTCTCCCTTGACACTTCATCTCTCCATTTAAGTGAGAAATTAATTTTTGTTGTTGTTCATGTTACCTGATTGCTTTCCATTTTCTCATTTCAGCATCAAAGGCTCGCTGCTTCAATTTTTTTTTTTTTTTTTCTTCTTCCCTAATTCTAATAGAAAACCGACTTTTGCTATGCTATTATGAGTATCCATGGCTATCAAATATTATAAAATTGAGGATATGTTAAAGGGTATTTGTGGTCGTGGATTAATTTTACGATAAATTAATTTTCAAATCAACCAACTTATGGCTATGGCTCTATTATCTTCTTCTCTTTAAAACCGCTTCCTTTATCTATCAAAACCCTAATTATTTTCTTTTATATATGATTATGAAAATTGGAATTTTAGGTTTTTGTTGATGCAATCATGACCCTAATCTCTTTGAATAGAGGTATTTGGTTAAGGTATTAATTAATATAAATTCTTAGTTTTCTACTATATTGAGTTATAGTATAGTTAATTGGACTTAAGGCTAATGACTGAATACTTACGAATGGTTCCCTTTGTAAAAGCAAATAGCTCTCATATCTGATGAAATCGGGTGTAGAATGCCCATGCAGGTGATTCTCAGTTTTCCTTATGTTAAATGCAATTTTGGTGAACTTCGTCTGTGTCCGTACTTAATGTCAAATATTTTGTTTACAGCCAATCCCAAGCCAGGAAAGGAGGGTGTGATAGGTTGATGGCCAAACTAAAATTTAGTCGCTCTATTATCTACCATAGATACTCATTGGGTCATCCCCTACTTGCAACACACTACAGTGAAAAGTTGGCAAGGGTTAACTAGGGTCCCTACAAGTGACATGATATTTTGGCACTCAGGTGTAGTGAAAAATGGGCAAGAGTCTCTGCAATTTCATGGACAGGGCGGGTAAAGAAATTAGTTCAAGAGAATATGATTCATATAGGTATTTGGAATATAGGGTTTTTAACTGAGAAACTCATGAAAATAGTAGATACAATGATTAGGAGAAAAATAAGCATAATATGTCTTCAAAAAACCTAAGTGGGTAGACGCAAAATCTTGAGAAAATAAACATACAAGATATAATCATATAAGATAAAAATTGAAATGGAGTAGGAATAATCATGGATAAAATTCTTAAAAATGAAGTTGTTGAGGTTAATAGGATGGGGGATAGAATTATATAAAAATAAAAATTATCCTAGGAGCAGAAACAATTAACATAATTGATGCATATGCTCCTTAAATAGGATTGGAAGAATCCATTAAGCAAAAAACTTTTGGAGGATTATGGATGAATTGATTCAAGGGTTACCGAAAAGGGAAAAAGATATTATTGGAGGAGACCTAAATGGTCATATTGGAAAAAATAGTGGTGGCATTCAAACTTCAAAGAGTTCATGGAGGCTATGGATATGGAGTAAGGAATGAACTAAGAGATGCTAAATTAGATTTTGCAACAACATATAGTTTGATATTAAGGAACACTTAGATTCAAAAAGTGATGCAAAGATTAGTCAAATAGATTTTATCCTAACTAGAAAAGTGGATAGTAGATGTTGTAAAGATTGTAAGGTGATACTAGAAGAAAGTGTAACCACTCAACATAGGGTGGTGGTATTAGATATTTGTATTAAAAGATGGAAAGAAGAAATATTAAACAAAGAAACCCAAGCATTAGGTGGTGGATCAGTTTAAGAGAGAGAAATAAGATGTTTTCAAAGATAAAATGATCAAAGAGGGCAAATGGGATTTGGACGAAGATGTTTATAAGATGTGGAATGAAATGGCTACATGTGTTAAAATAGTGGCTAAAGACTCCTTTTAGAATTTAAAGGATGTGGACTACCAACTAAGGAGACTTGGACCACTAGCTCGTGTGCCAAAGTGGTAAGTGATTGCTGTGTCCCCATAAGGTGCCCAGGTTCGACACCCCATGCCCGTGTTGTGTGGGTTACACAATTTCAACGTGTAGATTAAAAACCAATGGGGCTTGTGTGGGGTCAGGGTCTCTGAGCTCCACTTTCAAGTTGGTGGTACCTTTGGGCTTACCCAACTGTACCTTGGGGCGTGGGATAATAATTGCACACGTGAGTCCCCTTTTTTCTTTTCTCAAAAAAAAAAAAAAAAAAAAAAACCTAAGGAGACTTGGTGGTTGAATACAGAGGTTCAAGAAGCAATTAAATGAGAGAGAGAGAGCACTAAATATGCCAACCTAAACGTAGAGATAATGGTGCTAATGAAATTTATAACGTGTTGGAGAGGAAGGCAAAACAGGTTGTCCAAGAGGCTAAATGTAAGGGTCATGATAACTTATATAATAAGTTGGGGATGAAGAAGGGATATAAGCATATTTATAAACTTGCTAAGAGATTAAGACAAGTTTATGATGTAATCTGCTTGGAGCAAGCCCTTGTCCTAGGCTCTCCTGTGTAGTCCTCTGGGGTTTTTTTTTATTTTTTTTTATTTTTTATAAATTATTTTGTGTGTGTGTGTGTTTTGTTTTGGCAATAAAAACTTGATGCAGATTATCAAAAAAAAAAAAAACTTGCTGAGACAAGGGAATGAAAACAAGAGACTTAAATGGTGATCAGTGCTTAAAGATGAAGATCAAACAATGTTTATAAAAGAGAGCAAATCAAAGAGAGATGGAAATTTTATTTTGATAAACTTTTTAATGCAAACAATATGAAAGATTGGAGCGATTTAGGTAACCCAATGGAGGATAGAAACCGTACTTGTTTGAAGAATTAGGATGACCGAGATAAATAATGTATTAAGGAAGATGAAAATAGGAAACATAAGCCATATAAGCAGATAAAATCTCTATTGAAGTCTGGAAGTGCTTAAGTGATGTGGGAATATGCTAGTTGACAAACCTTTTGATAAGATCTTTGGTGATAACAAAATGCTTAGTGAGTGGAGGAGAAGTACTTTAATACCTATTTACAAGAACAAGGGGAATATTTAAAACTATATAATTATTGTGGAATTAAACTTATGAGTCACACTATGAAACTTCGGAAAGAGTGATTGAACATTAAGACATGTTACAATGATATTAGAGACTAAATTTGATTTATGCCAAGACAGCCAACTATGTAAGATATTTTCTTACTTAGACATCTAATGGAAAAACATAGAGGGGTCTGTAAAGATTTTCATATGATTGGGTCCCTAGAGAGATTATGAGGTGGGTTTGAGAAATAAATGAATTTCGTTTAAGTATATTAAATTGAATAAGGATAAATACAACACAATTGTAACTAGTTTGAGAATAAGTGGAGGAATCACAAGTGATTTTCCTATCACTAAAGGCTTGCTTCAAGGATTAGCATTTAGTCCATATCACTTTGCACTAGTGATGGATGAGCTCTCGAAATCGATCAAAGAGGGATGTTCGTAGGTGTATGCTTTTTGCAAATTATATAGTTTTAATGGATTAAACTAGAAGTGGAGTTAGTGTCAAGTTAGAAATTTGGCGAGACACTCTAGAATCTAAAAGCTTTCAATTATGTAGGACTAAAACAGAGTACAAGAAATGTAAATTTAGTAAAAGTAGAAACAAAAATGAAGTGGTTGTAAGACTTGATAGTTAAGAGATACTAAAGAGCGATAAATTTTGATATCTTGTATCAATAATTCATAAAGATGGAGGATTGACGAAGGTGTGAATCATAGGATAAGAGTAAGTTGGATGAAGTGAAGAAGTGCATCACGAGTATTTGTGCGATCATAGAATTCCTATTAAGTTAAAGGGAAAATTTTATTAGATTGCTATACTACCAGCTATTCTCTATAATAACGAATATTGAGTGGTTTAAAAGCAAAATATTCATAAAACAAGTGTAGCTAAAATGAGAATGTTAAGATGGATGAGTGGAAATATAAATAAAAATAGGATTCGAAATGAGGAAATTAGCTTGAAGATAGGGATAGCCTTTATTGATGAAAAGATCAGAGAGAGTTACTTGAGTTAGTTTGGTTATGTTTAGAGAAGAACACCTAATGCACCAATCAAAAGTAGTAAGTTAATCCAAGTTCAGTGAATGGAAAAAAGAAGAGGAATACCAAAAAATCACATTAGTAAAAGTAATAAAAAAATAACATGAAAATTTAAGAAGTAACTAGAATATGACATAAGATAAAATAGAATGGAGGGAAAAAAAAATACATGTGGCTAACTCTAACTAATTTGTTAAGGATCCATAGCTAACTTCAAAATTTTAGGACTAAGACTTGTTTAGATGCAATTTTGGTGACAAAAATTAAATTATTAAAATAAGAGATAAATAATAAAGATGGCCATGTTTATTGTAGAACAAGAACAAAGAATTTTTTTAAAAAAAACACACACACACATCAATAAACCTTATTAATGATTTCCAGAATCAAGAAAAGTTACTTATATGTGTTTGGTTAAAATCACCAAGTAGGGGCGTGATTAAAATTAATGTAGACGTTGTTGTGGGTTTGAATCACTCAATTACTACTGTTCTATTGTGACCGAAAATTAGAGAGGGGAGTTGGTTTTTGCTTGCTCCAAAAGAGTGAAAACCACCCTTCCTTTCCAAGCAAGCGGAGGTTGAAGCAATGCGATGGATGGTTTGCATGTCAATTGATAAAGGTTTTGGCTCAATTGTTTTGGAAGGAGACTCTCACTCATTAGTTGCCAGGCTATTTATGCCTTTCAGATTCCATTATTCCTTGGGGAATTAGGACTATCGTTCAAGCTATTTCTCTTATGGTCTCTCATTTTCAGAATATATCTTTTAGTTTTTTATTTTTTTTTTGGATAGAAAACTGAAATTCCATTAACATGAACTAGAAACAAATACATTAGTTGAGAGAGCATGTTCTAAGAAACAAGGGCTCTCCTCAATCCAAGCAACATATTGCTCAATACCCTAAGCATGTTTTGCTAATAAGTGGGCTACCTGATTACCTTTCCTACCAACATGTGAAATAGAAAATCTACGAAAAGCACTTAACAAAGAACTAATTCCATACACAACTGATGCAATCGAAGATGGAGGAGGAGAAATTCCAGCAATAGCATTTGAAACCATAACAGAATCCCCCCCAAGAACAATCTTATGAAATCCCATATCTTTAGCAAACACAATGCCCAATTCATAAGCTTTTGCTTCGGCTTCCAAGGATCCTAGATGCTGATTTAGCTTCATTGACAAAGCTCCCATGAACAAACCTTCAAAATTGCATATTACCACTCCTACCCCAGACTTTCGTTGTTCCACGAAGACAGCCCCATCAACATTTACTTTAAAAATAGAAGCATCAGGAGGTGACCACACGCTGGTCCTTGTAGTTTGTTGTATATTTTTTGTTTGTTGACGAGAAAAATCATTTTTAATATTATTTTCCTTTTCCATGTTAAAAGTTAAGACCCTAAGAAGATGATGTAATCCCTAATTACATTCTAAAAGCCCGCTAACCTATTGTATGGATAAATTTTTTGAACCTTTTAAGATTTTTCAATCATTTCCCTGTTGTACTAGGACAAGGATGGAGTCTAGTGCATAAATATGGACATGTGACAAGTGTTTGACACATTTATATTTCAATAAATCCAATGCATAAGAACACTATACCTAAGATCACTTGCCACGTGTTCACATCTCAATAGGTCTTGTGCATAAAAGCACACCCAAGCCAATTCTTCTGTGCTAATGCTTCAGGTTCAGGCTGAGTTTTAGAGCTCTTTAGCAGCTTAGCATGCATTTTGTACTGGTTAAGGCATTAACATTCAGCTCTCAAAACATTTTTTTAGCCAAATTATTGAAGAACAATGTAGTCAAGAATTATTATAAAAATAATTATAAATAAATAAATACCAAAAAAAAGAAAATCCAGGGTTGACTCTTCAATTCTACCATTCAAATATGTTTGCAAAATGTTACAATATTCAACAAGTTTGATATCTCCCCTTTAACATTTTGTAAAACTTTTTTTTTAAAACCAAAATTTATGTCACATCTCTCTTAAAAAAAAAAAAAATTTATGACAAATATTTTAATTCAATGTATAAGAAAATAAAGTAATTTATAGGATTTTTTTTTTTTTTTTTTTTTTTTTTGTATGAGAGATATAAAGGGCATATTAGTTAAAAAGAAAGTGACTTTTTCCTGAAGCAAAATTTTAAAGTTTAAACTTGTTGCGAATTTGCGATTGCTCTTATGTCTTCATTCAATAGGCCGCCCCCTCAGATTTCTATTGAATCAGCCATGTCGCATTGTTGACAACTAGGCATAACACAACTCCCCGTGACCTTGGGGAATCTGTAGTGATGAAAAGAAGTAAAGAACACATCAAGGTTCAAAGAGCCTTCTACATGGGGGTGTCAACCAATTATAAATGTAGTTTTTTTTTTCTTTAGGCTGCGGAGGTCTGTTTCCAAAAAAAAGACTAGATTTTGTCTTTTATAAACCATGACAATCTAAAGCACTCCATCAATATCTATAAAAACTCACAAATATAACAACTTAAACAAAGAGAAAAGTTTTGAACAAAAACAATTAAAAAGTGAAAACAACATTTAAGAGAGGATTCAAAGTAACAAGTACTAAAGACAGGTTCTCCGTTGGTGGTTTATTTATGTGATATGAACATGAGTAATTCTTAAGTACTTCCAAAGTACGGAGAATGGTACTTTCTCCTCTCACATTCATGGTAGGGTCCAACCATGAATGTAAGAAGAGGTAAAGTCCACCATAAATGTAAGAAGAGGGAGCACTATTTTTCCGTATTCCGAGAGTATCTAAAAATTTTCCGACAAGACAAAGCATGTAGAATGTCATGGCTAATAAAGTTCAGTATTTAAAATAGCAAAATTAAAAACTCCTGGAGACACAAGGATGGATAATCTAATAGAATTGTGATATGCCATTTTATGCACTTACAGCTGTTACAACAATTCTACACAATTGATCTACATTATTGACTCCCAGATGTTTTCCAGAATCTCTTCTCCTAAACTTCTAAAATACTACACACAAGTGGTAAATGAAAAGAGGCTTACCAGTTACCTGGTTTCAATTGCATAAGTTTCAGAGCCTCTTAGGAATGAGCGGCGCCACCAAATCTGGAAGGCTTTGCTTAGATTAGGGCATTCAGTGCCATGCTTGGAGAAACACCGAAACCATTCCATAAATAGCATATACTGCTGCTTCAAAGGAAGAGTAAGGAGTGTCTGACCCATAGCTTCCTCCAATGCCTTCATGTCAAGCCCTTTTCTGCATCTCTGCAGCCAACCAAAGTCCAATAGCATTGGGCCAAACCATGCCAGGAGAAGCCCTGATCTTGATTCTGACCGGCAATGCAGTTTTCTGGTCCCCATTGCAATGAATAGAAGTGCCGAAACCCTGCTAAGCTCGTACCTGACCATTGGAGACACATTCTCATGCATCTTAATCAGTTCACCCTGATCTGCCCACATATCCACAAACTCCTCAGCCATTTGCCTATCAAGGAGGATTTCTAGCAACCAATTGATGTTATCAACTTCTCTTGAGATTCGTTCAATCAAGGGCCTACCCTTTTCCTTCTTGGCCAATTTCTCACTGGGAATAGTGTCAGAAGCCTCCTCAAACAAGCAGACAATCGAACTCAGACAGAACTGGCAAACACCGTATAGATCTTCCTTATTGACATCAGCATGGTCCTTCTCATAGACTGAACTTCTGCACAGGAGACCCTTTACTAGATGCTTTAGCTCATTCCTAGCATTAGCATCAGTGCAACTGGTGATAGACCAAACAATCTGTCTAGCTAAATGTTGTTGGGAATCTACTGAGTTACGAGAGTACAGTCTGGCCAAAATATCTCTAGTTGTTACATCATCAAACTTAAATCTTGAAAACAGAATCCTCAGTTTCTCCTCTTCTTCCTCAGTCCAAGGAACAGCCTCAAGGTACTTTAAACAGGACAAAACTCCCTTGGTGAACATTATACCTGCTGATACCTAGTAATAATAAGAGAAGACGTTGTTAAAGAGGCACACAACTATTATTACAGATTCCATGGTTCACAATTCACAGAAGCTTTCTTTAGTTAACACCATGGTTTCAATTCAAAGAATTCCAGTCCTCTTTCTCTCTCTCCAATTAATTTCATATATCTCTTAGAACAGATCCATTAAATTGATAAAATCTAATTCTCAATTGCAAAATTGTTACTACCTTTTAAAAAAAAAAAAAAATTAGATATGCAATTAAGAAAAAGCAATTGGTACCTCCATGCTCTACAATGAGGTGAACACAGTAATCATGCAGGGCATCATACTACTGACATAAGTAGAGAAAATGAATGACCAAGATGTGCATAGACAGCAATTTCCAGGGAAAGAAACCTCGAATCCCATTAGAGGGCCAACTTCCATATGTACACACTTTCTAATTTTTAATGTTAATATTTAGACCTAATACCTATGCCAATCCTACCTACCACTGATACACCCCCTGTGGGTAGATTTCCTTTGAACCTATATAAACCCCCTACCCAACCATCCAACCAAAAGAAGTAAAGAGAAAGGAGTATTAATCTCATTGTAACAAACATAATCAATAATGTGTGGGGATAAGGACGCTTCTATAGCTTCATGTCCAAGTATTTCAAGAGAAGAGAGCAAACAATGAAACCTTAGTTTCTTTAGAGCATTCCAAGATTGGGAGTTAGAGCTGATGGATTCTTTGTTCGTGTTTGTGCGTTCTAATTATCCCTTAGGTGGAAGGTCGTATTGGAGGTTATAAAATTTTATTGAAGTTCTCGTTATAATGCTTTGCAAGGGTTTACATGTGTAACGTCCCTGGGGAAAGTATATAGGGCGTTGAAGCACCATGGAGCATTGCTTTCTTTGTATGGTCAGCAGCTTTAGTGGATTCTGATAATGGAAAATCTGAAAAGTGGGGGAAGATCATGATTGGTAAGGTATGTGCAAACCTAGCATAGAATTGATGGACTGGACAGTTTAATAACTCACCATAGAAGACTGCTTGGGAGTTGTGGGCCTCGTGTTTTCTCCTTTTGGGTTGCATTGTGGATTATTGAAATACTTGCTAGTTGGAGGGAGAAGTTTTGGAGTCTTTTAACAGGAAAATATTGGAGTATAGTTCCATTGTGCATAATACGGAATATATGGAGAGAACTGACCAATCATACCCCTTTAAGTCCCTGTTCTTAAGATTTTTGCACGATAATTTTAGGAAGTATATAGTCTCTTCTTTTTATTTCATTGATCTTCTTAACTTTACATTGTAACTTTAATCCACAACACCCCCCCCCCCCCCCCGACCCTCCTTTTTTTTTCCTTTTTATTCATAAGATTCAAAGTAGGATCTCCTCCAATGGCACTCTCTTTATCACCTAAGACAAGGAATAAGGGAGGATTTTTCTTTCTTTCAAATTGCATATTTTATCCATCAAATCTCAAAAAAATTATTTATGTTTTGCTCAAAAATAACAAGAAAGTTCCTTTTTTTATTTTCCCTTTTTTTTTAGGAGGTATTGTCTTTGATTGAAACTATTGGTCATCTGCACTCTAAACTTAGGCAACCACTAAATTCAACAAACTTATAAGTCCTGTTTCCTCAAAATGGAAGGGGCCAAATTTCCCCATAAAGCCACATTCCTTTTAGGTTGCGTTCATTTTGCAAGAATTTAAAGTACAAATTTAAAATTCAGGAGACTTACCATATTATTTATGGGTATTAAGTTAGAAAGTCTAGGGATATTTTCAATTCTTACAATTTATAGGATTCTAAAGTCTTGTGCATAATTAGTTTTTTCACCCAAACATAATCTGATTCAAAACACAAATATCCAAATTCATTAAACTCATAGCTCTACACTCTTCATACATACTATTTCATGCATGCGACAGTGCACATAATCTCACTCACTCACATACACTTATCACATCAAACCAAGCAAAAACACTTCAATCACACACACGCACCCAAAAAAAAAATTTAGAGATAAAACCCACTTAGATATTACTATGACAAACAACAATTGAACAAAACCCCAGTTAAAAAAACACAATAAAACAAAGACATAAAACAAAAACCAAAAAGCACAAACAAACCTCGAGAATATCGATTGAGCGGTAGACACCGATCTTCGAGAGACGTTTAGGAATATCGTCCTCGAACATGAGCTCGATGGTCTCTCTAAACACACCAAGATTCTCCACTTCTGGAACCTCAATCCTACACATCTTCGAAGAAGAAGAAGAAGAAGAAGAAGAACCATTCCTCTTAAACTCGCTGATTAAACCAGCGAACACTTCAGAACTCGTACTCAGAACTTGCGAGTTCAGCTCCAAAACCAAACACCCACCACCAGTTTTCCCTCTCAAGTTCAACCTCACGTCGAACACAGTAGCTTCCTTGTCGGAAATCTCAGGTGGGGCCCGAAAGCTTTCGGGTTTCGGTTCGGGTACAGAGGAATCAACGGCTGTGATGATTTCTTCTGGGTCTTCTTGTTCTTCTTGGATAATGGAATGGACGGTGGGATCGGAGTCGATGGGGGAGACCCGACCCGGGGACAAGATCCGACGTGGGTCGATCCGGGTTCGGCCCACGAGGCTCAACCCGGATTTAGTGCTCAATGGGGAGTTGGGAACGGAGGAGTTCGTGGGTTTTGATGAGAGAGTTTTGGGGTGAGAATGAGAGCGAGAGAGTGAGAGGTCTTCGGGGCTGGAAGGTGGGACTCTGAATGAGCAACACCATGATCTCCGGCGAGCTTGTGACTCACGCCGTGACGACGACCCGGGTTTCCGCCGGGTCGAACTGCTCATTTTGGGTGGTACTGATTAGAGTGTTAGAGTCTGAGAGTGAGTGTAACTGTGAAAAATGTGAAGGTATTGGTTTTGTTTCTTTATTTTCTTGAGAGAGAGAGAGAGAGAGAGAGAGAAAAAAAAAGTAATATTATGATGACGATGATGATGAGGTTGAGGGAGATGGGTCTTTTTTTTTTTTGTTTTTTTTCTGGTTAATCTTGGGAATCGTGAGTGTTTTGGAGTTTAGTTGGGTAAAATGTTTTTAGATAGTTTGGTTTCTTTCTCTATTGGTCAAGTTATCAAGAAGATGAGGAGCGCAAATTCTTTTTCCTTCATTTTTCCCTTTTTCTTTTTGGTTGTGTTTCTGACCGTTATACATTTTCAAAGTTGAATAAGGGATTTAGAGTTTAATTTTTATCTACATTAAAAATTGATTGATATTTTACTAATAATAAAAAACTATCATTAAAAGTAAACATTATAGATTGAAATTCTTTAAAATAAATAGTAAATTAAAATATTATTTGTTAGTATTTTTGGTGGCATAGTCTATTTCGTATCCAACAATTTTTGGTAGCTAATCTATATAATATTTATCAAAAAATATAATTTTTGGTAGGTTTTTTTTTTTTTAGATTGAATTTTTGGTAGTTTGTATGCTATAAACATGTGATAAAATGCTAAAATCTAGCATATTTTCATAAAAAGTTAGTTTTGTTAATTTATTAAAAAAAAAAAAGGTCGAAACAAAAAATAAAAAGCTAAAAGTTTTGTGCCAAATAGACATTTTAATAATCATGTAACTTATTAAAATGATGATGTGATACAATATACATGGATGATCTTCTAATCCTCCTTCAACACAATTTGAATAAAAACTTTGTAAAACAAAATGGTCAATAACAAAAAAAAAAAAATTAGGACAAAGTTTAATTACAAAATTGGTTGTAACCTTAGACTACAACCTTAATATCTTTTATTGGATGTGAATTTTGACAAATTTATTACATCTTCTTCTTATATCTTTTGTAAGGACTCAATTTGTAACGACCTCAAGCTGGTATTGGGTTCGTACATTAAAGGCTCAAACAATAAAATTTGTAGAGAGTGGGCTGAAAGGCTAAACCTTGATCACCGGACAGTAGTTAGTCATGGGCTACATGGTGGACGCACAGAGGTGAACCATGTTTGCCCAAGAATTCTTTCTCCTCGGCACGGCCTGGGAGGCTTTAGTTCTTGGCCTTTTTTCCCAGCCTCATTTCTAGATTGCTTACTTCTCTTTTTATACTAGCCTTTACCCTCCCTCCAACGTTCACGTGTAGGTTCAGTTTTCTAGGGCTGATACTTGTCCTATCAGCCCATACCCAAAGTGGTTAGGGGTGGTTGTAAAAGCTGAAAAGTATTGTTCTGTCAGGCGCAGAGTATTTAATTGCAGTAATGACAGTTTTTTCCTTGTCTTTTGTCGTCATACTGTTTAGGGGTCCTTTCTCCATCAATGCGGAGGTATTCAGTTTTTCCTCAAACTGTTCCTATACCGTACTTGCCCTTTCTTTCAGGAGCGCTTTGGGATGCCGAGGACAGAATCGTCCTCGGCTATATCTCTAGGCCATTTGGACTTTCATTGTATGTCCTCGACAATGTCCCTCCTCAACTCGGGCCTTGGGCCCTAACGTAATGTGGGCCGGGGTTACAAGTTCTCTGGCCCCACATCTTTCATGCTTACAAAATTTCTAAAAAAAAAATTAAAGATCAATAGATATGTCATCAATAAATTATTTAAATTGCAAGTTTTTATAGTTTGAAATTATGTATAAAATATAAACTTATATAGATCATATAGTAAATAATATCCGATTAACACAAAATTTGACATGTGTATTAAGAGCGTAAAGAACGTACAATGCAAATGTTAGATTTTCAAAATATATAGTAATGTTTATTTTATTGAGTAAAGTTGTAGTCTTAAGTTCCATTCAATTTTGTAGTTAACTTTGTTTTATAAAGTATGTAAGAAATTTGCAAACCAATATTGTCCCAACCTTCTTCTCAACAAAATAAATAAATAAATAAATATATATATATATATATATATATATATATATATATATATATCTCTTCCAAACCTCACAAAAATACAAATTACACCTGACTTTATAAAAATATTTTTAAAGTGTGTAAGAGAAATATGGGCATATGCTTTTTTTTTCCCCTCAAAGAAGCTGTCATCATATAGGTAAATCTAAACGGTATATATGTGAGAGATATTGGCATTTAGCAAAAAAATGAAAGAAAGTGGGTGTCATTTAAAATAATAATAATAATAATAAAAAAAAAATCTGTTATTTAAAAAGGAGTGAGCTGGAGCTCTCGTGGAATACAGTACTTTTGGGCACTTTCTTGGCTTCTTGGCGTGGGAAAGGCATCAATGCCAGGTTGTTTGGTTCCAAGTCTCAGCTTATAGGTTGTTCTTCAAATACGCTACTACTACATAACAGAGAACAAAGTAGTAAGTAAGTAAGAGATTTTTTAGTTTCCATGAACATCATTTTTTTGGGCTTATCAAAAAAAGAGAAAGAAAAAGAAAAAGGAAGAGAAAGAGAACATGATTTTGCGTGCTACTAACTATTTTCTTTAATGTCAAAAGTGAGATTTAGCTTTAAAATAACGGAATAGCCTAATCATTTGTTAAGTATTCTTCACAAAAGTAGTATGCTTGCAGACTGAGAGTTACATACCATGTTTTGAAAACGACTCAAATGATATTAAAGGTAAAAAGTTTAGATGTTCCAAAATAAATTATTACTTAAATCTATAACATCAATTGTAATAATGGCTTCAATTTTACATATTTCCACTTTACATTCCTACTTTATTTTATTATTATATCAAGAATCGCGCGCTGCATTTTATCATCCAATCTAGCATCAAATCAAAAATCAAAATTTGTTCAGGTGGTAAATTGTACTCTAATTTATATTATATACACGTATTTGAGATATCTTTTCTAGTTACACCATTTTTTATTATTTATAAATGGGCCTTTTTATTTCTTTTCTTTTCTTTTCTTTTTAGAAAATTTACATACAAATATTTTAAATAATTCTGGGATTTTTAATTTTATAGATTACAGTCCCAAAAATTTTGAAACCTTCATCCATGTTTGTTATAATAAATAATGGTATAGTAATTATATCTATAGTTATAAAATGGAACATCATTGGCAAAGATACTATGGTGACAGGCGATGCTCCCGTGAGGTCTAAAGAGGAAGACGAGGAGCTTCAAAGAAGCACCAAAAAAGTTAAGGAAAACCATCGTGTGAAACCTGCACAGGAACCCCACGGTCTTGGAGTTTGGGGAGTAAGTTTTTCGTACAAAGAATCACTGGTTGAAGAGCTGCCCGGTGCTTTTGAGCAAGCTTTCGACTTCAACCATGAGATGGATTTTGATGCCATATCTGATGATGAGTTTGAGAACCTACCTTCCGAGGAAGTTGCTGTTAAACTCTCTGGGGAAAGGAAAAACAAAATCAGAGCCTCGTGGACTAGAGCCTTGATTGTTAAAGCTTTTGGGAAGTCTGTGGGTTTCCATTTCCTACACTCACGGCTGACTAGCATGTGGAAACCCTCTGGTAAGATGGACTGCATTGATCTAGGTTATGGTTTTTTCCTTATAAAGTTCTCTCTCAAGGAAGATTATGCTAGAGTCCTTAAGGGCGGTCCTTGGTTTGTGGGAGGTCATTACCTATCCATTAGAGGATGGGAACCAAACTTTAGGCTAGAGGCGACCAATCTATCCTCAGTGGCTGTGTGGGTTTGCTTGCCAGGTCTCCCCATTGAGTATTATGAACTCTTAGTCCTTAGGGATATAGGAAAAGCAATTAGACCAATCTTACACATTGACACACACACCGCTTCGGAGACCAGAGGACGTTTTGCGCGTTTATGTGTTCAGGTAAATTTTAATGATCCGTTGGTCAAGCTCGTTAAGGTTGGTGGCATAAATCAAATCATGTAGTATGAAGGCATTAGATCCCTTTGCTTCTCCTGTGGTCGAGTAGGACACAAGGCAGAGAGCTGCCTGTACATAACCCGTTCACCGGTTAATGCTGCTAGAACAAAGACTAATGTGGAAGTTCCGACGATCCAAGAAAGGCAAGAAAAAGCTGAAGGTGAGTCAAACGCTGAGGCTGAGTCTAACGCTTTTGGGCCCTGGGTTTTAGTTGCACGTAAAAGGAAACAAGGCAGGCATGCGTTGAAAGAGAGTAAGGCTGATGCCATTTTGGGGCTTCCGTCCAAAAGCCTAGTTAAGCCCATCAGGTCCCTGAGCCCACTAATATGAACCTTTTACTCTGATGTTGACCAAACTTTTGAGGCTACACGCAACAACGACATGTTTAAAGGAAGTGCGATCTGTGCAAATCACACTATCACCGAACCTAGTGGGTATTATCCAAAACCTTTGCATGCTTCCTCAAAGGGAATGAAACCGTTGTCTGCTCTGAAAGGTAAAAAAAGTATAGCCCAATTTGGGCCAAAAATGACTAAACAGAGAAGCTTGTCGGAATGGAAGTTAGTTCAATCAAAAGAATCAGAGATCACCAAGCAGAAAACCAATAGGGGGAGCTTTAGCTTCTCCGGATCGAGTTTGGAATTTAGGGAGTTCAAAGCTGGAGGCTCTTCTAAGCTCGAAGTCGTCGGCCTTGATCACATTCCTAATCAAGCAAGTCTTGATACGAAGAAGGTTGCAGCAGTGGGTGCTACGAACATAAGCATGGATCCTGGCTCTGGCTTAAAGGCACTTGACATCACTAAGCCCAATTCCACACCTCAGGAGACCATTAGACAACTGTTTGTGGAAATGGCAGAAAACCAACACATGGAGAGTTAATAAGCATAATTCGTCCATGGAAGTTGAGATCAGGAACATCTTTAAAGCTAATTTGAAGCGTATTGACCCCAAGCTCCGTTCCAAGATAGCGGATCTAGATGGAGAAGTTGAGTCACCTGATTCTTGGGATGATATGGCTCAAAGGAATCCTTGCACTAATCAGGGGGTTGATCTGACCCACTCGGGAAAGGATATGCAGGTGGACAATGGAGGTGATGCTTCTACTCACCTTATGTAATTTTTCCCTGTTGATCTTTTATATTTTTAATTTAATTATGAATATGCTAATATGGAATTGTAGGGGTGCTAGAAACCCCAACTTCTGTACTATTGTTAGTGATATGATTCGTAGGCATTGTCCTGCTATTTTGATTATTACTGAAACTAAACTGAGTGGTGACAGAGCTCAAAGAATTATAGACAGGCTCCCTCTGGATGGAGCAATTGTAGCTAATTCTCTTGGGCGGTCTGGCGGCCTTTGGCTTCTTTGAGATTTTGACCAAGTGGAATTATCTGAGTTGTCATCTACGGAGCAAGAGACTCACGCTATTGTGTCGTCCATAGCTAATGCCCCTTGGCTCCTCTCTGTCGCATACGCCAGTCCTAGATTAGTTGAGTGGAGATTTCTCTAGGAGAATTTAGAAACGGTGGCTGGTCTCCATTCTCTGTCTTGGGTCATAACAGATGATTTTAATGAGGTGCTCATGAATGGGGATATATTTGGAGGAAATGCTGTAAGTATTAGTAGAGCTCTCCATTTCCAGGATTGTTTGAATGTGTGCAACATGATTGATATGGGTTTTGCAAGGCCTCAATTCACTTGGTCTAATCATATACCTCTGACTCAGCTTGTCCAAGAGCGGATAGACAAAGTTTTTGTTAATCCTATATGGAACAACCTTCACCCTGAAGCAGCCGTTCTTCATCTGGAGAAAACACACTCGGACCATTGCCCTATTAAGTTGCTGTTTAACAGGCCTCAAGACTCTTGTGCTCCTAGACCTTTTAGATTCCAACCTATGTGGCTCTCTCACCCCTCCTTTCCTGGTGTGGTTCGTGAAGCCTGGTGCAACCCGTCTACCTTACAGCAAGCGATGAGGTCTTTCTCTGAGAAAGCTAATAGTTGGAATCGTACTCACTTTGGCAACTTGTTTCAGAAAAAGAAAATAATTCTTGCGAGGCTAAAGGGCATTCAAGAAAGTTTGGCAGTTTGTCCGAATGATCACCTTATCAATTTAGAGAAGATGTTAAGAAGTGATTTTGTAGAAGTGGCCAAGCTTGAAGAAGAATTTTGGGCAATGAAATCCAGGATCCTTTGGCTTGTTGAGGGTGATAGGAATATTTCCTTTTACCACACAGCAGCCTTGGTTCGTAGGAGAAGAAATCGCATTTTGTGCATGAAGGACAGGATGGGGAATTGGATCAATGGGGATAGAGAAATTTCAGAATTTATTAGAGAGGGTTTCGATGCGCTTTTCACTTCTGGGCTTATCTCCTCATCATTGACTAAATGGAATCCTCCTTGTTGGTCCACTTGGCTAAATGAGGCGGATGCCACAGCCATTGACAGGCCGATTTCTGATGCTAAAATTAAGGCCAGCCTGTGGGCACTCAAACCCTTCAAAGAGCCTGGTTCAGATGGCCTTCACGCTGGTTTCTTTCAACGTTTTTGGCTCCTGGTTGGAGATTCGGTGAAAAAAGAAATCCATCATATTTTCACGACAAAGGCTGCTCCCGAATACCTTAATAAGACCCTGATCACCCTTATCCCCAAAAGCAGAAATCCTGAGACTTTGAATAACTACCGCCCCATTAGTCTTTGTAACACCGTATACAAGATGGTGACAAAAATTATTGTGGCTCGGCTTAGGCCCCTGCTTCCTGATTTTATCTCTCCTTTACAGTTGGCCTTTGTCCCTGGAAGGCAAGGGATGGATAATGCGATTATCGTCCAAGAGTTGATTCACTCCATGGCAAGGAAAAAAGGTTGAGTAGGAGTGATGGCAATTAAGTTGGATTTAGAGAAAGCTTATGATCGCTTGGAGTGGAGTTTTATTAGGGATACTCCGAACCTCTATAAATTCTCGAATCGGCTTATCTCTCTGATCATGAGCTGCTTGTCTTCGTCCTCTATATCTATCCTGGTAAATGGCGGTGCTTTGGAGCCGTTCTACCCTTTTCGTGGTATCCGGCAAGGAGACCCCCTATCCCCTTATCTCTTTATTTTATGCATGGAAGTCCTTAGGGCCCTTTTAGAGGAAAAATGCAAGGCCAAGCTTTGGAATTCTGTCAAAGCTTCCCAGGGCGGTTCGGAATTCTCTCATGTCTTCTTTGCGGATGACCTCATCATGCTTTTTGCCAAAGCAGATAGGAAGAATTGCACGGCTATTAGAGATGTTCTTGACTCCTTCTGTGAGCTTTCCAGGTAGAAAATCAGCACTAAAAAGTCTCGGGTCTATTTTTCTCCAAATGTTGACCCCGAAAAGAGAACCGAGTTGGGTGAGATTCTGGGGTTCCGCTCTACTCCTACTCTTGGGAAGTACTTGGGCTTTCCCATCAAGCATTCAAGTACCCCTCAGGATTTTGGGCACATTCTTGACCGTATCAAAAGCAAATTGGCTGGTTGGAAAGCAAACCTTTTGTCCACCGCTGGCAGAGTAGTTCTGACACAATCGGTGACTTCGACAATTCTAAATTATAATATGCAATGTGTAGCTTTCCCTTCCAAAATCCTTTAAGGAATTGATAGGCTTAGCCGGAACTTCTTATGGGGTTCTTCGGAAAACAAGAAAAAACTTCACTTAATTAGTTGGGAGAAGATTACAAAATCTAAAGAAGAAGGGGGGTTAGGAATCCAAGTGGCTAAGCCGAAAAACACTGCTCTTTTAGCCAAGCTTAACTGGAGATTCAATTCTGAAAAAACATCTCTTTGGGTTAGAATCCTGTCCAAAAAATATCTTAGGCTGAGACAAGGCTCTATAAATCAAGCTTGGAAGTCTTCTTGCTCCCCAACTTGGGCAGCTTTAAAAAAAGGGCAAGCAATATTCAATAAGGGTTCTAAATGGAGTCCTGGAAAGGATAGTAGCTTATCTCTTTGGTTTGACAAATGGATGGATAAAGGTACGCTCCGAAGCCTTATCTCGGGTCCACTGAATAGGGATAAGGAGAATATCAGACTTAAGGATGTTGTTGGGTATTTTGGCTGGAATTTGGATCAAGTGTCTTTCTCTTTCCCAAAGCCAATTTTGTTAGAGATAAAGGCAACTCCCCTCTCCTTCTCATGCAAAGGAGATGATAGACTAACATGGCACTTATCTTCAAATGGTGAATTTAATTTGAAAGAAGCATACCAGCTGGCTTTAGATAAGGAGGAGAATCTGAGCAGAACTCCTTTTCCAGGTGCTTGGGTGTGGAAGATTTTATCCCTCCCTAAAGTAAAGCATTTCCTTTGGCAATGCTATCACTCTAGCATAGCTGTGAGAGCAATTCTTTATGAGAGGGGGCTGGGAATCCCGCCGGTCTGCCCAGTTTGCAATGCCAAACCTGAGACCATTGTCCATGCTCTTCATGACTGCCCAAAAGCTAGATGTTTTTGGAATTCCCTTCTGCCTCCTATGCCTCCAAATCTCTTCTTTGGTATACCATTAGTGGAATGGTTGAAAATCAATTGCAGAAGCTCTTATATTAGCACCATATCTGAAATGAGGTGGGGAACGATTTTTCCTATGGCTGTGTGGATTCTTTGGCTGCACAGAAATAGTATTGTTTTTGGTAGAACAGGTCTGCAACGTAATCTTTTAGATGAAACCTTGGCTAGAACAGTTGAGGTAGCTTATTTGGTTAGCAATGGAAGCAAAAACACTAGTCGAAATAAAATCCAGGTGAGGTGGCTGCATCCTCCGAGTAATTGGTTCAAGTTAAATTCGGATGGTTCATCTAGGGGCAATCCAGGTTTGGCTGGCGGTAGAGGCCTCATTCGTAATGACAAGGGTGGGTGAAAGGGTATGCCCGAGCCATTGGTATCACGACTAGTGTAGCTGCGGAATTGTGGGCTTTATGGGATGGCATCAGGCTCTGCATCACTCCCAAGCTTCCTGCAGTGGAGATAGAGTTGGATGCCAAGGTGGTCATTAATTTAGTGAGGAAAGATTCTTGCGATCTTAACAGCCTAGGTGCTCTTGTGGCTGATTGCAAAGAAGTGCTGAAGGAAATTCCTTATGTCAAAGTTTTGCATTGTTTCAGAGAAGCCAATAAATGTGCAGATAACTTAGCTAGGAGGGGTGCTATGTTGGAGCAAGATTTTATTGTTTTTATCCATCCTCCCACAGAGGTGGAGCTGCTTATTAATCTAGATGTTGTGGGCACCATGTACGATCGTTTTGTTTCCTCTGCTCTAGAGGTTGTTTAGTTTGTTAATGAAATTTCCTACTTACCAAAAAAAAAAAAAAAAATGGAACATCTGTTTATTTATTATATTATTTCTATATTTATATTCTAATAAATATATATATATATATATTGTAAGGACTCAATTTGTAACGATCCTAAACTAGTATTGGATTCGTACGTTAAAGGCCCAAACAATAAAATTTGTAGAGCGAGGGTTGAAAGGCTAAGCCTTGGTCACTGGACAGTGGTTCGTCATGGTTTCTATAGCAATTTGCACAAGGGTGAACCTGGCGTGTCTAACAATACTTTTTTCCGATACGTCCTGAGTGGCTTCGGTCCTTAGACCTCGTCCGAGGAGCTTCATGTTCTTATTATTCTCCTTTTTTAGGGCTCCATGGTCTGGGAGACGATTTGTCCCCGCCCTCCCTGAATTGCTTCTCTTTCCTTTTTATACTAACCTTTACCCTTCCTCCAATGTCCACGTGTAGGTTTAGCGTTCCAGGGCCGATACTTGTCCCATCAGCCCATACCCAAAGTGGTTGAGGGTGGTTGTAAAAGCTGAAAAGTATTGTTCTGTCAGGTGCAGAGTATTTAATTGCAGTAATGGCAGTATTTCCTTTGTCATTTGTCGCCAAATTGTCCAAGGGTCATTTCTCCATCGATGTGGATGTGTTAGGCTTTTCCCTAAACTGTTCCTATACCGTTCTTGCCCTTTCTTTCAGGAGCGCTTTGGGATGCCGAGGACAGAATCATCCTCAGCTATATCTCAAGGCTATTTGGACTTTCATTGTATGTCCTCGGCAATGCCTCTTCTCGGCTCAGGCCTTGGGTCCTAATATAAAGTGGGCCGGGGTCACAAATTCTCTGGCCTTACATATATTATTAAGAATAATAATTATTAGTATTATTTTACATTAATAATATTATTATTAAATATTGTGTGTGTTAAAATACTTAGTATTTAAAATATATATATATTCAAAATAATAATGTATTATTATAATGTATAATGAATAATATTATTTTGAATTATGAATGTCGTTTCCTTAGGTTATGACAAGATTTGCCATCCGCTTGTTGGCTTTTTGGAATGGGCACTTTTAGGCTTTCGTCCGGTTAGGGTGAAAACAATAAGAATAGAATACTTTTGGTGAAATTTTTTGTGAAAATTTGATATTTTTCATTGTTTGATTAACTAGGAAAAACAAGAAGGAAAATGGTGGGACCTAGGTGTCACTTGTGCCTATCAAATTGTTTTATTCTCAAATTAGGGAGAGAGAAAATAAGGGTGAAAATGGATAGTCAAGTTAAAATGATTCAATTGCCCTTCCCACATCACTTTTTTATTTTACTTTCCCTGCCCACCAACTATCATGTTTGTCTTATTTGGTTATTTCCACCCATTTTTAGTAAATTTATATAAATTATATTTTTCATCTTCTCATTCTTCTTCTCAACCAAATAAAAAATATATATATATTTATTTGTCATCCTTCTAACCAAACACATATCATGAAAAAGTAAAACATTTTATCTCATTCCACTTTTCCATTCTCACTAAGGATGATAAAATGACTCACTCTACATGACATGACCCACCATGCCTCACCCCCCAACCCCAAGTGGATGTTTTGCTAGTCCCACCTGTCTTAACCTGCCCCAAATCTCTCTCTCTCTCTCTCTCTCTCTATATATATATATATATATATAATTTATTTATTTAACTTATTTATACATAATAATGTAAAAAATTTGTTATATATAACCTAATTATAATATTTTATTTTATATACATATTATAGATTATCTTTAAAACATTTTAAGTTCTTGCTGTCACACTTTCCCTTTATATCTCATCTTTATCTTATCCATGTCGGAGCAATCTTGTTAGGATTAGTAAAACATCTTCTATCAACTTAAACTCGCCCTACCCCACTACTACCTCACATGAGTTTCTTCTGCCCTGACCCAACCCTGCTTTTCCCCAATGCCATCCCTAAATTCCTCACAACCAAATGGAACATTAAATATACGACAGGGTTGACACTTGGAAGGTTGTTCCTTTGTGCAGATATTGACTATCTGAAAAGAACTCAAATTTGAAGACAATGAACTGTTAGTGTTGAGGTTGAGAATTTTTATTTTTTATGCACCGTACATGAGTGGGATTATGCTTGACATCGTTTTTAGATTCCATTAATCACCTGAATTTCAGAGGTTGAATTCTTCACCTTTTGCCTTTTTCTTTTTGGCTTGTATAATTCTCACATACTAGACTTGCCGGCCTTTTTTTGTTTTCTAATGAATTTTATTTACTTGTCATAAGATTATCGTGTGCGCAAAAGTCCCATTTACCCTTGCAAATAACAACACATCACCATCAAATTAAAGAAAAAGAAAGATTAGTATTATCTATTATTTATAATACTAGAAGTCATAATAAAAAAATGGACTTCTTATGTGCCTTAACTCGTAATCATTGCCATTTTTTGGTATATTTGAGAATTTGAGTACTTCCATAGCATTATCTCTTTCATGTGCATCCCCTGCAATTCTAGAACTACCAAATGTAACATGGCAGGCATTTTAGGTCATCCATTGCCAAGCATTTGCTTTTCCCATAATAGAGCTTATTTCAAACTAAAGCATGTTTTAGGTCATCCATTTCTGTATTATTTAGATTTCAGACTGTTAATGCTGAGCTAATTTTCCTAATTGTTTCCTTTATTATTTATCTTTCAAATTTGGTTTTTTCTCAGATTGCTAAGATTTGTCATATGTGCAACTGGTCCTGTCCTGTCTCATATGTAAATGAGAGAAATTGATGACAAACTAACCATTTGCATTGAAAAAGATAACCATTTGGTTTCAGTCTAGAAGCATTGCCTGGAGACTCTAAAAGCTCTTCACAGCTCTTGATGGTCTTTTGTGGGCAGAACCTGTACCTAAGTTTGGCCCTTTTTCAAAAAGAAAATGACAAAGGGGCACCCTTCACAGGTAAGAAATGCTAAGACATAACTGATCTCTTCTCTACATTTACATAGAAAGAGATTAACATTGAGAAAATAAGGTGTTAAGTCAGCTGGTGAGCTCCTCCATCAAACCCTGTTATCAAAGGGATAAGATGGAAGGTTAGAAGAACTCACAAAAACCATTCTGCTATGAGAATTCAAGTTTAAAGTTACCGCAGACAACCCACCCTTGAAATAAATTGCTCAGCGTCAGTTCGTTTAAGAAAGTGCACTGAGTGTCGAGCAAAATTGGTTGTCTTATCGTCACTTAGTACCACACCAATATCGTCAAGGACTCTCACCTGGATGTAGGGATCTTTGGGTGGCACCATATCCTGTCAAAGAAAACATATAGGTATTACTTTTGAGGTGCAGAATCAATCTATATAAATAATTCTTAAAAAAAAAAAAAAAAAAAAATCAGAATATGGATACTTCCAACTCTGTAGCATTGATAATCCCATAATATAAATTTTAATTTGCCTATTTTTGTGTGTGTGTGAGAGAGAGAGAGAAAGAGAGGTTACCACAGTCAAATCAAGGTCAAGTCTCGACATATAGGATTGCAAAGTTCCAGCATGTTTCTTAAAATAGTCTTCCTCTGTGTGACTGAGCTTCTCTTGAATTTCTTGAGGAAGCACAGGCCCTACTTTCCATATCAAACTTCATATAGTTTCTGCTCAGTTGTACCTGCATGGTTGTCAATACCATATCCATACCCATGATAACTGGTGAAGATGATGAACCTCCAACAAAAGAGGAAGCTAGAAAAGGTTGGCACATAAAAAATAAATGGCAAGAAAGAAATAGTTACACACATGCCATTAGACAGTGCTTATTGCGAACTAAAGAAAGGTGGTGGATGAGCGCTCCATAGTGATCTGCATTTCTAGTTGTTTGCACATCCAATCCTTCTTCCTGCATTTTTCTGTGGTAATATAAAGTCGTATGAGGCTTATGGGCCAAACCAAACCAAACTGATGTTAATATATCATTGCATATGAAAATGGTAATAGAGTAGTAGCCGTATGCAATAATAGTCAATGAATGAAAAGGAATTCCCAAAAATAAATTCCAGCCGAATGAGTTACCAGAATTTTCAAATTGCCAACTAGCTAAGAAAACAATCCCCACCCACCCCCACCCCCAAAAACGATAATAATAAAAATAACTCAGCTGCTATGCAAAATTGTCCCATGGTTGCGACTTAGCCACGCACACACAAAAAAAGGAGCTAATTCTCTCTTATAGAAGGAGAAATTTCGGGGTTAAGCTCATTGGAGAGGATGTTTTTGATAAGAACTTGCTAGAATATGAATATGAATTGTGGAAAAGTAAGAATGGTGAATGGGAATAGTAGTTGTTGTAGGCCACTTCAAGGGGACCTAGACCTCCATAGAGAAAGAGAGAGATTAAGAGAGAGAGAGAGAGAGATGCACTAAGAAATTGGTTTAGTCTTCATTGATATCTAATGTTGAATTACAATTATGTATTTATAGGAAACTAGCTCTAATCTCATTGGCCCACATGACTTAAGATAATTGGCTAGTTAATTAAACATGTGCTCTATGAATTAACCATGTGTTAAATGAGCTACATGTGCTCAAATCCTAACTAACCCATCCTAATCTCAACTAAGTAACTAACTAAAGGGGTTATAACAACTATAAGGAGATTACAAGGCATATGACATAATTTGGGGTTCCTATCAATTTTGGATCCTAGAGTGCTACTCCCTTTTATGTATCATCTAATTTGACTATTTTAAAGAATTATCCAACAGTTATCTATGTATGCATCAAATATGCATAGATATGCTAATATGTATGCTTGTACATGTCCATGCAACTATATGCACATTTGAGTGCGTCTTGGAAACACGTTTATATTTGCTAGTTGAAAAGTTAGAAGAAAACATTAGAGATCAGCAAGGGAAGGTGCTTCTTAAAATTATTAGACCTATGTTTAGCATTTTTTACTTAAGTTCAACCCTAAAATCTGGAGTTCTAGGAATTTTGGATCCACATCAACACTTAGTGGGAGCAAATAATGGAGAAAAATTAGCCTCTGATTCATTATCCAAGAAATTAAAGCAGAAGCCGCACACTATTTAGGAGGAATCTGTCACTATAACTAAGGCTTTTATCGCTATATTACAAGAAAAGTAACCTCAAAGCCGGCAAACCACATGCAGGAACAAGGATATCCAAGCAAAAGATGACATATAATATATATCATTTACTGGAACAGTATTGCAAAGGTAAAAATATAAGAATAAAGAAACCCAAAAATAAATAGATAAATAAAAAGTGAGCAAACCAGGAAAATAGCATCACCTTATCAAGGACTGAAGCTCGAGGTGATGCTGACTACATTCTGCAATTACTTGATCAAACAGGTCGCTCTACAAGATCATAGTAAAAGAGAGAGTCAAGTTAGAGGTAGCATGACAACGGAATTGAAGGGGGAGAGAGACAGTTGTCGATGGTAATGTTAAATCCTGAGGGAAAGTAGAAAATGAGATAGGGGATGCACCATGTATCAAGATAAAAGTTTCAAAATATTTTATCAAAAGACACTAGGGAAAAATGATCAATAGATAATCTGAGTTTTGCCACACTTGGGCGTCAAAAGTGTTACCACACGACATAGATCGCCATGTCATGTAAAAGAAAACAAGTGGGCTTATGAAGCAAGTATGGCCCCAAGGCTTAAAAAATTGGAGACAAGAAAGTGAGAAAGATCCAATTTCAAGGAAAACATTTATTTTCTTCTGTTCAAAGAACAATGTAAAACTAGAAGATCAAGTTCTAAGTCCCCCTTCTCAAAAAAAAAAAAAAAAGTTCCAAGTCCCCAATGAATTTTCAAACATTATTAAGAAAGATAACATTCAACAAAGAGTGCACTTATCATTCAGGCGACAACCATTAACAAGATCCTGTATGTTTTGCAAAATGCTATGTTCTAATTTAAGAGAAATTATAAAACACCAAAGATTATGGCCAAAAGAAATCTACAGATATGGAATTTATCTAAATTAAATATATCCAATAAAAGGTTAAGTTATAGACCAAAAAGGAAAAAATCGCACAAAATGAAGTAATATTGTTTTGGAACCAATAGCACCAAGCACCTACCCATTAATAAAGCTATGCTAACAAACAAACCATGTACCATCAAATTTTGAATAATTTTCAAAAAGAAAAACAGGGTGCAGTGGGGTTCACTAGTACTACTTTGGATTTTGACGTGAGTGTCAATTAAGTCCTTGGACTTTCAATTTGAATAATTAATCCCCTAAACTTTAGGTTTGTGACAAATCAAACCTTCTATTAATCTTTTCTGCTAAAACCTGATGAATTTATCATGTGATATGCATATGGTGATAGTGGTATTTTTAAATTATTGACAAGAAGGTAGAAATTATGTGCACATCACTTGATTAAACCATGAATTTTCAACAACAATTAAAATTCACAGCCACAAATCACCAAATTTTGATGAACAGAAACATACCCACCAGATAAATTTATAAAAATTTCCCAAAATATACTCCATCCTCCCATTTCCAAAAGCTTTGTATTCATTAGGACACGAAATAACCAAAATCTTTTGCTATGCTAGCTAAGCATAAAAAAATTAAAAAAAAAAAAAAAAAAAAAAAAACAAGCTCCAGGACTTACATTGTAAGGAGTGAGCTGCCCCTTTTCACCAGTTGCAAGTTCTTTCACCAGCTGGCATGCCTTTCTCCCATACATATTTCAATTCAAAGAAAAAACCAACCCTCCTAGTCTTCAAATCTGCCAGAACTATCCCTCATAAACCTACACTCATTGAAACATTTCGTCAAACAATTGTTATGCACATGAAGAAATAAAAAATTACAACATCCACAATGCCAAAAACCCAGAACATAAATACAGGCATACAAAAGTACATACAAGCAGACATACAGAAACACATCCATTTTGTGCATATATGGTGAACTTGAAGCGAAAGGATCTGGATTTTTTTGGGACTGGTAAACCGTACAAAGGTAGGAGAGAGACTGAGAAATGGAAGTCTTCCTGTTTCAGTGTTTGCTGGGATAGAAAAATTAGAGAGAAAGTGAAGAAAATTATTGAGAGATAATCCCTATGTAAAGTCGCTACTCTAGTTCAATGGCTTTGGCGGTTTTTTTTTTTTTTACACAATAATTTATTTTTAAAACTTTTTTTTTTTTTTTGAGAAGATAAAACAATTTAACTTGAGCAATATACTAAGGTTATTCTATATAAACAGAGGGTTTTACTAATATAGTAATATATATCAAATTACTATAACAAATTACAATATATATCAATAATGATTTTTTTTTTTTAGAAATATTAATAATGAAAATTTTAGCTTTTCTTCCAACAAATTCAGACATACTTTTTGACCTATACTGGAGAAAATTATTCGTTCCAACTTCCAAATTCCAATCATACAAAATAACATTAATCTTTTGATCAATAAAACGAAAAACAACATTAATCATTGTTGGATATATCTCAACCATTTACTTTTGTGATTAAAAAAAAAAAAGAACAATATACAGATCTAAATATAAGCAATAACACAAATATATGCGATAGGCAAAAGCAATAAAAAGATATTGTATATATAAGAAGAAATCTACAAATAATTAAAAACTCACAGACCAAATGCGTGAAGGTTGAATGATAAAAATCAAGTCTTGTATTTGACACAATCTTTTTAAAGCATATTTTGCCCCTCATACAATTTGTGGTGCTTTGAAACTCACAGACGTCTACCTCCAAAGATAAAATGATCTACAGTATGGAGAAAAAGTACACTAATTCCATACTCTACAAACTAATCTATGTCTCTTTCTCTCTCTTTGACTTAAATGAATGCACAAAATATTTTCTCTCTGGAAGAGTTTCTTAAAAGTTGTTTTTCATGAATGAGGGACTATGAATATATATGTTACTGAAAAGACACATTGTTTCAGAAATAACTGTTGTATACATACTTATTGACTCAAAAAATAATAGTAAACTATTATTATTAATTTGACAAAAGGAGCCAGTCCACACATGCCTAAAGCCCAACCCAATGTCCAACCCAAAACTCATATTCTCTATCATTTCTTATGTGGGATTCAAGAATTCTCACCACTTCAATATCATGTTCAAGTTGACACATTAGGAGTCAATTTCTTATTCACTCTATGATATTTATCTAACAATCTATTGATTCTAATTACTATCAAACGTACATTTCAATATATATATATATATATATATATATATATATATACACTAATTTGATTTTATGATTTAAATTCATTTTAATAGATTAGATAAATAAATAATAAGTTAAATTACTAATTTGATTTTCCAATTGTGGAGTAACGTTTAATTTAGGCTCTCAACTATTAATTGTGCCACTATGGTCTCTCAATTTCCAAACTCATATCAATTTCATCCTATTCAACTAATAACCTTTAACTTGAAAAAAAAAATGAAATTTAATTAATTAGTAGTTGAGTTACATCCCTAAAATTTGGGAATGTTTGGATTTTACATCTTGAAGTTTCAAAATTTGGATTTTATCTCCTGAAGTTTTTTTTTTTTTTTTTTTTTTTTTTTTTTTTTGGTAAAAAGGAATTTCATTAACAAACTAAAGAGCCTCTAAAGAGGAGGTTACAAACCGGTCATACAAAGTGCCCATGGCATCTAGACTAATAAGCAGCTCCACCTCTGAAGGAGGGTGGATAAAAATAACAAAATCTTGGTCTAAAAGAGCACCTCGCCTAGCTAAGTTGTCAGCACACTTATTGGCTTCTCTGAAGCAGTGTTTGAGTCTAACAAAAGGAATCTTCTTCAGCCCCTCTTTGCAATCAGCCACAAGCGCATCAAGACTGTTCAGGTTGTTGGAATCTTTCCTCACTAAATCAATGACCACCTTGGCATCCAACTCTATTTCCACAGCTAGCAGCTTGAGAGCAATGCAAAGATGAATGCCATCCCGTAAAGCCCAAAGCTCTACAGCAACACTAGTCGTGATACCAATGGCTCGGGCATACCCTTTCACCCACTCACCCTTCCCATTACGGATAAGCCCTCCACCGCCAGCCAAACCTGGATTTCCCCTTGCCAAACCATCAGAATTTAATTTAAACCAATTACTCGGGGGATTCAGCCACTTCACCTGAATTTTGTTTCTAATTGTGGAATGATTCCCATTACTCATCAAATATGCTACCTCAGCTGCTTTTGCCAAAGTTTCATCCAAAAGACTTCGTTGCAGCCCTGTATTACCAAAAACAATTCTATTTCGGTGCAGCCAAAGGATCCACACAACCATAGGAAAAATTGTACCCCACTCCATCTCAAAAATAGCGCTAATCCGAGAACTTCTGCTGTTGATTTTCAGCCATTCAACAAGAGGCATGCCAAAAAAGATATTCGGAGAAATGGGAGGCAGCAAAGAATTCCAAAAACACTTGGCTTTGGGACAATCTCTTAAGGCATGAATAATGGTCTCTGGCTCAGTGTTACAAACAGGGTAGTCCGGAGGTATTTCCAATCCCCTTGCATTAAGGATAGCTTTCACAGCAATGCTATGATGGCAACATTGCCAAAGGAAATGCTTGACTTTTGGAAGGGCTAAAATCTTCCACACCCAAGCCCTTGGGACAGAATATCTACTACAAATATCATCCTTATTAATTGCCAACTGGTAAGCTCCTTTCAACTTAAACTCGCCATTTGGAGAATAATGCTAGGTAAGTCTATCCTCATGATGGCAAGAGAAGGAGAGGGGAGTTGCCTTCATCTCCAAAAGAATGGAGGCCGGGAAAGAGAAGGATAAATGCTCCAAATTCCAACCAACATACCCAACAACATCCTTAAGTTTTATATTTTCCTCATCCTTATTCAGAGGGCCCGAGATAAGGCATCGGAGGGTACCTTTGTCCATCCATTTGTCGAACCAAAGGGATAAGCTACTATCTCTTCCAGGAATCCATTTAGAGCCTTTGCTGAAAATATCATTTCCTTTTCTAAGGGCTGTCCAGGTTGGGGAACACAAGGAAGGCCAAGCTTGGGTTCTAAAAACACGCCTCGGCTTGTGATATTTCTTGGTGAGGACTCTGACCCAAAGAGATGATTTTTCAAAATTAAGCTCCAGTTCAGTTTAGCTAAAAGGGCAGTGTTTTTCGGTTTTGTCGTTTGAATTCCAAGACCCCCATTTTCCTTAGACTTTGTAACCTTCTCCCAACTAATAAGGTGGAGCTTTTTCTTGTTTTTCGAAGAACCCCATAAGAAGTTTCGGCTAAGCCTGTCAATTCCTTGGAGAATTTTGGATGGAAGAGCCATACATTGCATAGTGTAATTTGGGATTGTCGAAGTAACCGACTAAGTCAGGACAACTCTGCCTGCAAGAGATGAAAGGTTTGCTTTCCAACCAGCCAACTTGCTTTTAATACGGTCCAGAATGTGCCCAAAATCCTGAGGAGTACCAGAATGCTTTAAGGGAAAGCCCAAGTATTTCCCAAGAGTATGGGTGGAGCGGAATCCCAAGATCTCACACAACTCAGATCACTTATTAGGATCAACATTCGGAGAAAAATAGACCCAAGACTTTTCATTGCTGATTTTCTGTCCCGATAGCTCACAAAAGGAGTCGAGCACCTCTCTAATAGCTATGCAATTCTTCCTATCAGCTTTGGCAAAGAGCATGAGATCATCCGCAAAGAACACATGAGAGAATTCCAGACCACCTTGAGAAGCTTTGACAGAATTCCATAGCTTAGCTCTGCATTTCTCCTCTATTAAGGCCCCAAGGACTTCCATGCATAAAATAAAGAGATACGGGGAAAGGAGATCTCCTTGTCGGATTCCTCGAAAAGGGTAGAACAACTCTAAAGCTCCACCATTAACAAGGATAGAAATGGAAGACAAAGACACGCAACTCATAATCAAAGAGACAAGACGGCTAGGGAATTTGTAGAGGTGAAGGGTATCTCTAATGAAGCTCCACTCCAATCTCTCATAAGCTTTCTCTAAATCTAGCTTTATTTCCATGACACCACCACGGCCTTTTTTTCTTTCCATGGAATGGATCAACTCTTGGACGATAATCGCATTATCCACCCCTTGCCTCCCCGGAACAAAAGCCGACTATAAAGGAGAAATTAAATCTGGCAGTAAGGGCCTAATCCGAGCCACAATTATTTTGGTCACCATCTTATAAATGGTGTTACAAAGACTAATTGGGCGATAATTATTCAATGACTCCGGGTTTCTGTTTTTAGGGATAAGAGTGATGAGGGTCTTGTTAAGGAACTCAGGAACAACCCTTGACATGAAGATGAGCTTGATTTCTTTTTTAACCGATTCTCCAACTAGAAGCCAAAATCGTTGAAAAAAACTAGCGTGCAGACCATCCGGACCAGGCGCTTTAAAAGGTTTAAGTGCCCACAAACTGGCTTTAATTTCAGCATCAGTAACCGGTTTGTCAATATTCATGGCATCCACCTCATTAATACAGGTGTGCCAGCAGGGGGTTTCCATTCAGCCAAGGTAGAGACAGTAAGACCAGAAGTGAAGAGTTCCGAGAAACCTTCTCTAATGAATTCTGAAATTTCTCTATCGCCATTAATCTAATTACCCATCCTGTCTTGCATACACACAATGCGATTTCTTCTCCTGCAAACCAAAGTTGCGGTGTGATAAAAAGAAGTATTTCTATCCCCCTCAACAAGCCAGAGGATCCGGGATTTCATCGCCCAAAATTCTTCTTCAAGCTTGGCAACCTCCGCAAATTCACTTCTTAACATCTTTTCTAAGTTGATAAGGTGAGTATTCGGACTAGCTGCCAGACTCACTTGGATGCCCTTAAGCCTTGCAAGCACTCTATTCTTTCTCTGGAACAGATTGCCAAAATGAGATCTATTCCAAATCCTTGCTTTCTCAGAGAAGGATATAACTGCCTGTTGCAGGGTTGAAGGGTTGCTCCAAGCGTCACGGACAACACCAGGGAAGGAAGGGTGAGAGAGCCACATAGGTTGAAATCTAAAAGGCCTAGGGGTGCTGGTGTCTTGAGGCCAATTAAACAGCAACTTAATTGGGCAATGGTCAGAGTGGGTTTTCTCCAAATAAAGAACAGCCGCTTCAGGGTGAAGGTTATTCCAAACAGGATTAACAAAGACTCTGTCAATTCGTTCTTGAACGAGCTGAGCCAATGGTCTATGATTAGACCAGGTGAAACGAGGCCCTGCAAATCCAATATCAATCATATTACACATATTCAGACATTCCTGGAACTAGAGCGCTCTGCTAATACTGACGACATTTCCTCCCAATTTATCTCCATTCATTAGAACCTCATTGAAGTCGCCTGCAATGACCCAAGGCAGAGAATGGAGGCTAGCCACAGTTTCTAAATTTTCCCAAAGCAATCTTCGCTCAGCCAATCTAGGACTGGCGTAAATGGCAGAGAGAAGCCAAGGAGGATTAGCTGTAGATGAAACAAGAGCATGAATCTCTTGCTCAGTAGACGACAACTCGGATAATTCCACTTGATCAGAATCCCAAAGAAGCCACAATCCGCCAGATCGCCCAAAAGAATTAGCAACAATTGCCCCATCCAGAGGAAGCCTGTCTATAATTCTTTTAGCTCTGACACCACAAAGTTTAGTTTCGCTAATGATCATAATAGCAGGACAATGCCTACGAACCATATCACTCACATTATTACAGAAATTGGGGTTGCTAGCACCCCTACAGTTCCAAATAAGCATATTCATAATTAATCTAAATAAATAAAGGAACAAAAGGGAAAATTTACAGAAGATGGTTAGACACATCACCTCCTTTGTCCACTTGCATATACTTTCTGATTGGTTTAGATCAACCCCCTAGTGATTGGAAGAGATCCCAAGATCCAAATCGTCATACACTTCGGGTAGCAAAGCCTCACCATCTCTATCTGCATTCTTAGAATGAATCTTGGGATCAATTCGCTTCAAATTTGCTTTAGAAATATTTCGGATCTCAACATCCATAGATGAGGATTGGTTGGACCCCTCCTTGTGCATGTTTGTTGAAATTTCAACGAGCGGTGGTCTATCCGCCTCCTGAGGTGTGACAATATTTTTATTGTTGTCTTCAGCTTTAAAGCAAACCCCAGAGTCCACATTCATAATCACTTCTTCCACCGCTGCCATCTTCTCCGAATCAACCCTCAAAGGATGGGAAAAGGGATTGAGGCAATCAACTACGGGCTTAGACGAACCTCCAGCTGTGAACTCCTTAACTTCCACACGAAACTGAAGCTACCTTGATGAATCTTCTGCTTAGTGGTCTCCGATTCCATATTTTTGATGATCTTCCATTCAGTTGAGTTTTTCTGTCTAGTCACACTCTGCCTAGCCTGAACCATACCCTTTTTCCCTTTCGGGATATACCTCGATTTCAACTCCTTGGAGTTAACGTGTGAAGACTTTAAATTAGACCCCAAAGGTACTTCGATAGTGCGATCTGCACAGATCGCACTACCAACGGTCACGTCACTGTTGCGTGTAAGCTCAGCAAAAGGTTCAACCTCAGTGTATAGGAATCGGCTTGGTGGGCTCAAAGCCCTGTTGGGCTTATGGCAGATAGTCCCAAAGAAGCTTCAGTCTGGTTTGTTTTCACCGCGTGCCTGCTTTGTTTCCTTTTTCATGCTACCAATACCCAGGGCCCAAAAGCGCTCGGTTCAGATTCATCTTTTTCCCGCGAATCCTGGCTCGTCATGCTTTCATATATGGTCTTCGCCATGGCAGATTTTTCCAGTGATTTTGTTGTGTAAGGAAAACCTTCTGCCTTGTGTCCAACTCTACCACAAGAAAAACAAAGAGAACTGATGCCCTCATACTGCACAGGTTGATCAATACCACCGACCTTAACAAGCTTAACTATTGGTTCATCAAAATTAACTTGAACACAAATTCGCATAAACCGGCTTCTGGACTCCGAAGCGGTGTGTGTGTCAATGCGCAAAACTGGCCCAATCGCTTTCCCTATATCCCTTAAGACCGATAACTCATAGTACTCAATGGGCAAGCCTGGTAAACGGACCCACACAGCAACAGAAGAGAGGTTTGCATTCTCTGGTCTAAAGTTTGGTTCCCATCCTCTAATGGATAGGTAGTGACCTCCCACAAGCCAAGGACCACCCTTAAAAACTCTTGCATGATCCTCCTTGAGTGAGAACTTAATAAGGAAAAAACCATATCCTAGATCGATACAGTCCATCTTCCCTGAAGGTTTCCACATGCTAGTCAGTCTTGAGTGTAGGAAATGAAAGCCCACAGACTTACCAAAAACTTTAACAATCAAAGCTCTAGACCACGAGGCTCTGATTTTATTCTTCCTTTCCCCAGAGAGCTTAACAACAACTTCCCCAAGTGGTAGGTTAACAAACTCATCATCAGATGTAGCATCAAACTCCATCTCATGATTGAAGTCAAAAGCTTGTTTGAATGCACTAGGCAACTCTCCAATTAGTGTTTCTTTATACGAAAAACCCTCACCAGTGCCAAGGTCATGGGGTTCTTGCACAAATTTCCCACGATGGGCTTCCTTAACTTTCTTTGTGCTTCTTTGAAGCTCCTCATCTTCCTCTCTAGACCTCACAGGAGAAACGCCTACCATGAGAGACACTTACTTGTGCCAATAAGAGATTCTTACTTCATATTTCTCTAACTCAACATGCCATAGAGCACTTGCATAAGTGGGTATTCTCCTTAAGTTTTAGGTGTTTGGATTTTACACCCTAACATTTTAAATTTTGGATTTTACTCCATAAAGTTTGTGGGTGTCAGATTTAACACTCTCAAATTGTGAAATTTCAGGGTGTAAAATCTAAATACCCTCAAATTTTATGAAGTAAAATCCAAACACCCTTACAATTTATGGGGTAAAATCCAAATTCTGAAATGTTAAGGTATAAAATTAAAACACCCCCAAATTTTAGAGGATAAAATCCAAATTCTGAAAGTTCAGGGTATAAAATCCAAACACTCCCAAACTTTAGAGATGTAATTTGCTATTTACCCTAAAATATAATACAAAAAATTTGCTAGTTACCATTAAATTGATCTTGATGATATGTCTTCTACGTATTACGTTTTTTATTTTTCTTTTTTTCAAATACATTTTAAGTGAAAAGGATTTCAAACCGATCTAGATGTTAAAGCAAGAGGTGCCTGCTGGTGAACTTGAAGTTATGATTGGCTTATACATATCCCTTTTTTTATTATTTTTTTACTTTTTATAATCAATACATATCCCTTTTGTAAGGTTGAATTTAATCAACCATGTGTTGGCTTTATTCCATGACAAATTTGCTTGTAATACAGCACTTAGAAACCTTGTATTTAGGTGGGAATCATGTAAGGGTAGTGTGTGAGAGAGTGTGAAGAAATGCTCAAGACAGTGCAGTGAAGCAGAGACTCGCGGCTAGGACTCGCAGGAGACTCGCGGCTTGCAAGCCGCCAAAAGTAGCACACGTGCAGAGCATGCAGGGGAGCTGAACAGTCATACCAGCTGGAGCACTACAGGACAAAAATCCAGACTGGCCATTAAGTTAGCTCGTGGCTTGAACTCGCGACTCAGTCAAGTCGCGAGGTCAAGTCGCCAGCTAACCCTGTTTGGAAAAACTGACTCTTCACATTCCATTCTCACACTAGTATAAATACCCCCTCATTCCCACAAAATATGTGTGGCCATTCAGAAAGAAAAATCCTAAGAGAGGTTTCTTCAAAACACCCACCCAATTAGAGAGAGTTACTCATTTCTAGAGAAATCTTTGTAGTCTCTTCTCATTCCCTCTCTCATTGTCATACCTATTGAGAGGAGATTTCTATTCAAACACTACCCATACCCATTTAGAGTGTTGAGTGTTTTTGGAGTTTTGGGAAGCATTGGAAGATCCGGTAAGCTAGAAAAGAAAAAGGTTCAGCGCAACCTCGTTGGAGCAAGAAGCTTGGAGGGCTTAGGTACATCGGGTAAATTAGGCTTGGAGGGTCTATTGCTGTTCATGTATCCCAACTACATTTTCTAGTGGATTATTAACCGCTTGGAGGGCGGCGGAGAGGTTTTACGCCGAGAGCTTCGGTTTCCTCTTCAATAACACATCGTGTGTTGTCCTTGTGTTTGCATCTCTCTTCCCTTTATCTTTGCCTTTTATTTTCTGCTGTGGATGTGTTTTTAATTGGCTTAAATTGTTTACCAATTCTGTTTATAGCTTTTGTTCATTTTCCGCAACTAGTTATTTGACATAAAGCTTGAATTGATTATTTTGTAATTGGGGGTCCAAACATTCAAGGGTGTTTTATACACATATTTGAACTTTCAATTGGTATCAGAGCGGGTACACTTGTTGTGGTTTAAATACCTAAGTGTGATCCTTGACCCCTTGTGTTTATTTGCCATGGATTGTGCTTTGTATGCCTCTTTGCATGATTTGGTTGGTGATGAATGTAACATGCCACGTGTTTGTGAAAATGCCTCTATGAGTGTTAATCCTCATAAGTGTGATAACATGTTATTTGAATCTATGGGTGTTGTTGACAAACTCTTAAAGAAAGGAGCTAAGAAGTTTCAAAAGAATTTGAGCAAGTTAGTTTGTGAAAATGATGATTTGATTGTTAAACTTAATGAATCCAACAAATTGGTTGAGAAATATAAGAAGCTTGCTGAAATCTCTCTTGAAAAGCTGAAAGAGTTTGAATGTTTAAATAAGGACTTGGATGCTAAACTTGTTTTGTCTAACAAACTTGTTGATGATCTTAAATCTGAAAATGAATCTCTTAATATGCATGCCAAGTGTTTGATTGCTGAACTTGTTGCTAAAATGGAAGAAAATATATGTTGCAATCATGTTGTGGTACCCGATTTTGTGCCTATTGTGTGTTCTACCTCAAAGGACAAATCGGTGTACATTCCTCCACACAAAAGAAATCAAAAAGTGGAGAGAAAGGCTCTTAAGCCTAAGCCTTTGTTTAGGTCCCAATCTAGGGAATTGAGTGGATCTAAGTTTGTTCCTACTTGCCATCATTGCGATGTGATCGGTCACATAAGACCCCAATGCCCCAAGTTAAAAAGAGAACAAACCTTTGTTGATAGATCCCTTCCCAAAAAGCCTAATGGACCTAAATACATTGTTTGTCACCATTGTGGTGCCTTTGGTCATCTAAGACCTCATTGCTCTAAGTTTCAAGCTCTTAAGAGAATCAAAAGAAAAGAGAAACTTGAGCTTTTTGGAAGTTGTGCTTTGAAAGCTAAACCGGATAGGATGGAAAATGGTAAGTTGTTGAAGAAAGTGGTTAATGCTCTTACCTCCTTGTCTATGTGCATCTCCGGTTTTCATTCTTCCAACCCTCGTCTCACTTCTCTTGAGACACTCATTCCAAACAATCGTTCCGTTTGGATGAGGAAGGGTTCCTATGGTTGAGCTTTTGCTCTTTTGGTCTTTGATCTAATTCTTTCGATCTTTGTAGGACCCTTCATGCATTAAATGTCATATCATCATGCATTTTGTGCATCTTGCATTTATTTGTATGCATTGTTTTGTTCTTGATCTTACTTTTATGTTTTTGCTTTGTGTGAGTAAAAAATCCAAAACCACATAAAAAATGAAAAATTCAAAAAGTTTGATCGTATATGTTTAAGCACATATCACATGTGAGTTTGGCCTTGTACCTTTGTTTAAATGGCTTTGTGCATTTACGAGCTTAGCTTGTTATTTTTGCACTTATATCTTTGTGGGAAAAATCTTGACATTTTTGTGTGATTGTTGTAAATCGATCTTCAAGCTTGTCATGAATGATTAGTCAATAGTCATGTTGGTTTTGATACATGCATAGACTTGTGCTTATATCTCTTCCCACTTTTTTATTTTTATTGCTTAAAGAGCTCAATAAATGTAAATCTCAAAATGAAAAGAGATAATGAGCTGCAAAAGCCGTCGCACATACTAGTATTCGACTAGGAAAAAGGGAAAGCGACTTATATGAAAATGTATGATGCCTAAAAAGCCAAAGGCTTGTTCATCAAATTGAAATATCACAAATTTTAGGCATCAATCTCAAAATGAGATGTTTTGATTCAAAATGATCAAATGTTATGAATTGTAAAGAAGCCAATGAAAAGCTTCAATCTTATGTAATAATTTTCTTGTGGAAGGTCATATATGTTCATTTCTATAATTGAGATAGACCACTTGACTTAGTACTAGTTGTGTATGACTTGATTGAATTGATCATTGAAGCTTCACTCTAGACTAAGGACTATTCCACATTTGATACACACACACAACACACATGCCTAATGTTCAATAAATGTCTTATTCATTTGTTAGATTGTACTTGTCTAAATGTGATGTGTGTGCGCTCAATCATATATGGTTCAATCTAAAAAGATTTTTGATCATTTTATATGTTTTTGGAAGTGATTTTTATCACTCTTTGTGTTCATGTTTAGTGTTTTCTTTGTTTTTCATTATTTAACCATGTTCTGTATTGAAAAACAGGTTTTAGAGTTTTTCGCGGCTCAGCTGGCGACTCGCCAGTCGCGAAACCCCAGTCGTGAGTTCATCCAGAAGCTTTTGGCGACTCACTCGCGGCTTGCTCGTGACTCACTCACGACTCGCGAAAATTTTCACGACTGAAACTCGCGACTCACTCGCAACTCGCAAAAATTTTCGCGACTGAACCTCGCGACTCGCCCAGTCGCGAAACGCCCAAAAATAGCTTTTTAAAGGGTTTTTTGTGAAAAACTTGTTTTAAACCTCTCCCATCCTCTCTAAAACCCCTCTTTCAATATTTTTACATCAAAACCCAACCAATTTGAATGGCTTTTCATTCCATTAACATTTCTAAGGTAATTATAAATTCTTTTCATTTTTTTTGATCCTTGGATTATGTTTTGGAGAGTTTTGTGCTCTTGGTTGGGATTTTTATCATAGGGGTTGGGAAAACTTATTTTTGTCAAATTTCTTCATGGGATTAGTTTCTTTTGTTGATTTGCATTGGATGTTGGCCCCTTGTGGCAGAAAGTACATGTATTAAGGGTGAATTTCATGATGTTCATGCATTATTTCACATTATTGTTCATAGTGTGCATGCTAGGTATTTGATAAAATGCCTCTTAGACATTTTCTCGCTTGTTTAGACTCCGATGAGTACCAAACTTTGGGGTTTCTCATGTTTCCTCATTAGGAACATGTTTGGTTCGTTGGTTGTGTATTTAGCACACTTTGCCCCACATGTGCATTTTTCATGCATTGGTCATGCATTGCACTTACCCACCTTTTGCACACACCTTTGCTACCCTTGTCATGCATTGGTCTTTACTTTATTTCATCATCCTAGCATGTCATGTTTACCTTATGCTTTGTAGCATGTTACTTTGTCTTAGGTTTGAACTTCATTTTCTCATTCATCTTGCACCCCTTATGCATCATTTTCATTGTTCGTCCATTCATCTATTGCCCTCTTTTCTCCTTGACCCTTTGTCTATTCCTAACAAAAAGGGGGAGAGTATACTCTAAAGAGTATACCGGAGTATTTTGTCATTTCTATATGACTCTTGTTATGACTCATGTGCACATCCTTAGGGGGAGAAATTCTATTTCTCGTGCACATTTGTTGGGGGAGAGATTTTCCATAGTGGAGATGCATATACCAAGGGGGAGAAGACATTGTGTTAACTAGAAAACTTTGTTCTATTTGTTTTCTTGTTGGCTTTATGGTGCTTTGAGTTATGCTTTGTTATTCTCATTGCATCATGTTTATGCTTTGGACATGCATATATCCCTATGCTATTGTGTTTCATTGAATGCATGTTCGGACGATCATTTGCTTTGCTATGTGATCATTGTAGTCATTTCTATATGACTGGTTTGGTGTATGATCAAGTTGCTCACATGTTTCACATCATGTTTACTTGATCGCAATTTACTTGTTATATTATACTTGTCCTTTTATTACTTGTTTTACCTTGAGAGTCTAATGTGTTTTGTGCAAGTGTTTCAAGCTACAAGTATATATGTTCCAAGTGCATCACAGCTTCTCATCATTCTGAAGGGGAGAAATTTTAAGCACTTTTAGCTTATATTGTTTAAGTTTTTATTCAGTATTTGGTGGTTTGTACCCATGTTGCTTTTGTAAGCTTTTAGGGTTATGTTTTATGCATGTTTGTAGGCTTTATGGTTTGTACCATGCTTTATGCAGCCTTTTATGCTTTGTTGAAATCAGTACTTCTATCTAAATGTCTTGCATTTTGTTTTAAGTACTATCACTCTTGTGCCCTTGTAGGATTGTTCCTAGATGCATATACTTAGTGTATTATGCATTGATTGAGTGTTAGGCATACAAGTAACTTGCTTTGTTCATGTTAACTTGTATGTTCTAGTGTTCATTCCTCACTGTGATCACTACCTTGTGGTGATTACTTGGTTGATCAAGCCATGATTTGAAAATTCACTTCATCCTTGCTTGATCACTTTAAGCCTGTTTCATATGCATTTCATACTTTTCTGCATACAATGATCATGGTGTATTGTTGTGTTTTCAGGAATTTCATGTTCTTATGATTCAAGTGCTTCACAGCTTCCAGAGTTAGGTGTGAGGGAGTTTTGCCATTGTTCCCAAACTCACGTTTAAGTCTAGAGTCTGTTTTAAGGTGTTTTGTCACGGAATAGCCAAAGGGGGAGATTGTAAGGTTGAATTTAATCAACCATGTGTTGGCTTTATTCCATGACAAATTTGCTTGTAATACAGCACTTAGAAACCTTGTATTTAGGTGGGAATCATGTAAGGGTAGTGTGTGAGAGAGTGTGAAGAAATGCTCAAGACAGTGCAGTGAAGCAGAGACTCGCGGCTAGGACTCGCGGGAGGCTCGCGGCTTGCAAGCCGCCAAAAGTAGCACACGTGCAGAGCATGCAGGGGAGCTGAACAGTCATACCAGCTGGAGCACTACAGGACGAAAATCCAGACTGGCCATTAAGTTAGCTCGCGGCTTGAACTCACGACTCAGTCAAGTCGCGAGGTCAAGTCTCCAGCTAACCCTGTTTTGGAAAAACTGACTCTTCACATTCCATTCTCACACCAGTATAAATACCTCTCATTCCCACAAAATATGTGTGGCCATTCAAAAAGAAAAACCCTAAGAGAGGTTTCTTCAAAACACCCACCCAATTAGAGAGAGCTACTCATTTCTAGAGAAATCTTTGTAGTCTCTTCTCATTCCCTCTCTTATTGTCATACCTATTGAGAGGAGATTTCTATCCAAACACTACCCACACCCATTTAGAGTGTTGAGTGTTTTTGGAGTTTTGGGAAGTATTGGAAGATGCCAAGGATGGCGGCTACTATGGATTATAGCGGAATCCGGTAAGCTAGAAAAGAAAAAGGTTCGGCGTAACCTCGTTGGAGCAAGAAGCTTGGAGGGCTTAGGTACATCGGGTAGATTAGGCTTGGAGGGTCTATTGCTGTTCATGTATCCCAACTACATTTTCTAGTGGATTATTGACCGCTTGGAGGGCGGCAGAGAGGTTTTACGCCGAGGGCTTCAGTTTCCTCTTCGATAACACATCGTATGTTGTCCTTGTGTTTGCATCTCGCCTCCCTTTATCTTTGCCTTTTATTTTCTGCTGTGGATGTGCTTTTAATTGGCTTAGATTGTTTACCAATTCTGTTTATAGCTTTTGTTCATTTTCCGCACACTAGTTGTTTGACATAAAGCTTGAATTGGTTATTTTGTAATTGGGGGTCTAAACGTTTAAGGGTGTTTTATACACATATTTGAACTTTCACCTTTTGATGGGTAATTTAAAAAGTATATGTCATCCATAAGTGTCGTCAAAGAAACTCACGTCCAAGATGGCCATCAGAAGGAGAAGAGGAAAAAGTAGCTAACACCAAGGAGCAAGGTCGTCTAAGGAAGACAAGTCATCTACACTTCAAGAGGACATAGACGACCAATAACCACTTAGTGAATTTTAAGCATTTTTTGCAGACTAAGACCAAATGCACCACAATCCACTATTTTGAAATGTGCGGTCAATTCTCCAAAATTTGCTTCACTCTCCCCACTAAGTGCACACATCTCCCACGATGTTAGTGGCACCTAACAAGCTAACCCACTTCAAACTCTTTATAAAAAAGGACCCAACCTCACCAGATTAATTAAGGTATGTTTTACTATTCATCCATTTACTATATTTGAGTCCTAGAGAGAAACTAATTTAATCATCAGAGAATCCTTGGCCGGTGCATCTTGGTCACCTTCGATAGTCTTTCTTTCTCTTTCAGGTCATCGATCTGCCGTTGAAGCTTGGAGCGTACGGCCTAATGATTTTCAAACATCATCACCTTTCAATCAATGATACACTCATATAAGTTACAGATTTATAACATTGTGAGGGCCTAGTAGTTAAACACCTTGTCCACCTTGCTTTTAGTGCTAAAGTTTGAGTAGCGCAAAAGATATATTAGCATTAGGGTGGCAGGGTCATACAGGAGTAGGGTTTATCTCATTAGATAAAAAGCAATTTTCTCTTATGAAGTAGTGTCGATACATTAGCATCGAGGTGGCAGGACCATGCATTATGTTAGAGATATATATTATTCATATTAGCCCAATGTAATAGGCCCAACCCTAATTCTATTTTGTGTGCAAGTCAAGTCTCCTACTTGTACTAGAAGTCTATTAGTCTAGGGTTTAGTCACCTATATATACTCATGTTAGGGTTCATTGTAATATAGGAGGTTATTGTACTACACTCTCATATAATAAAGATGTAGCCCTTAAGGGATTCCTCCGTGGATGTAGGCCGTAAGGCTGAACCACGTAACCCTCGTGTTCTCAGTGTTCCTCTTCTATGCTTCCTCTTCCGCATCCACTCTAGCATACACAACATAGTATAACACATCGCATGCTAATATTTAACTCATTAGTAGGATTGATCTCATTAGGTGGGAAGTGATTTACTATATGAAGCACTTCCGGATACATTAGCACCGGGGCCATGCACAAGTAGGGTTTATTTTCTTAAGTGGAAAGTGATTTGCTCTCATGTTTCTATCTTTTTTTAAAAAAAATAAAAAAACAAAAGAAAAGAAAAGAGCAAAAAAGACATATTCACACGTTAAGGATCATATATGGAAGAAGCATCAAGAATTTCACGGTTGATGACAATACATGCTTTTCTCCCATATTCCCATATATGTCCAAGTTAGGAATCAATGAGAGATCAAAAAAGAGAGAAAAAGTTAGAAATGTTGAGAGTCACGTGCATGATTCTCCAAGGACCCAGAACAAATCCCCCCAATGACGTAATCAGTAGATCCGGGCCAAAAAGTCCAAAAACACGTGTATCTCAACACTACAGCTCATGGGGATCCTATTGCAGTGGTGTCACACTGTGATTGGCCTAAGTGCCTCGCACAAACACGCAATTTGTGAACCCAAAAAAACACTGCTCGAAATTTGCTATTATGGGAATGGGAATGGTAAACCGACATCACATGTTTTGACTTACGAGTTTCTCCATTTGAGACGAGGTAATCATCACGCGCCACGTGTCCTATCAACATCACCAGAATGCCACGTATGAAGATGTAGTTCCCTTTGGTTCTACTTCTAGAATCTAGATTGCCACGTTACGTTTTGTGGTGGCACTTCGCTCAACCCCTCAACTATATATATAAACCTATATTTTTCGTTTTACTTCCTCCTTTCACCTTTGCTTTGCACCTTAATAATTCTTTCTTTCCAAATATATTTTGGTCTCTCTCTCTCTCTCTCACTATATAAAATGGAAGGAGCATCCATGGTACGGATTGATAGGAAATCATCAATCGAAAGTGAGCCTAGGACTTTGGGTTTTGACCAAATCCAGTATGCAAGGGTAAGTCAATTTATATATTTGCTTAATTAAGTTTTGCATTAATTTTGTGCTTGCAATTGTGTGAGTGAAATGTTTATGGGTTTGTTATATACTGTTGGGATATTAATTTGGTGCGTCAATTTGTTTATAGGAGGCAGCCTTGTATGTGTTAAATACAAAGACCATAGAAGAAGCAATGACTATCTTCATGAAGGTAATGAGTTGAAAAAATTTTTGATCAGTACAAATTTACAATTTTTTTTTATTTGAATTAATAATTCTTTGTTGGTTTTAATGATATTGATTTTGTTTGAGAGAGAGAGAGAGAGAAATAGCTGCTTGCATATAAATCACCAAGTATGCATGGGATTATTTTTTGCATGATGGATCTTGAAGCAAGTATAACGCAAAATCATTTTGGCATACACTTTGTTGAGTTTGAGATGGAAAACTGTTAGGTAGTCTAATGCATGGTAGGTACGGGAAAAAAAGGGCTTAATTAAATTTTATAAAATGTCATTATTCTGTATGTGTTTCTTCAGCTATAAAATCTGTTCTTTGGTTTTATAATCCATAAAATAAGAATTTGTGATTGAGTATTTTCACTTAGATGCATTGTTTTGAAGAGATGAAATAAATTGCAATGGAAGTATGATGATGATGATGATGAAGCTAATATATTGATAACAAAAACAATAATAATCCATTTGAGTAGATGGACGTGAGAAGTTAAAAGTATTTGTATGAATCAACACATAAATTACTTGGGTAAATTATCTCAGCAAAAAGGAATCCATAAAATAAGAATTTGTGATTTAAGTTAGTAGCACTTAGATGCATTATTTTGAAGAGATCGATGAAATAAATGCAATGGAAGTTTGATGATGACGATGAATTGATGATGTTGATGAAGCTAATCGATTGATCATATAACAACAACAATAATAATCCATTTGTGTAGATGGATGTGAGAAGCTAAAAGCATTTGTATGAATTAACACATAAATTACTTTTGTAAGTTATCTTAGCCCCACACGCACACACCAAAAAAAAAACTTGTGTTAAGTTATGATTTACTGTAATTTTTATAATCTCCCCCTTGTTTTTTTTTTTTGATAGGATTTTTTTTTTAATTTTTAATTTGTTTTTAGTTATTATTACTACAATTATATCATTATATTTTTGAGGAGTTGATTGCTTGTATGATTCATTGTGTAATAATTGCAAATATTCGGCAGGGATTAGAGCCAGTTGTCAGTACTGCAAGACATAATGAAAATACAATGATAGACACAGAAGATGAAGAGCTCAAGTCTACAGAAGACCAACCAAGATTACCAGCTGGGCCGAGGGATATAGCATCAGCACCTTTCTAGTTATTTCGTGAACTATGCAAATTTCTATGTAAAAATATAATAGTACGTGTACAGGATGCAATTTTGCCCTTCAATCATCCTATTTTGAATTTGTTATTTTTTGAATCCTTAAAATATTTTCCTGAAGTTGAAAATTTCTTTAGTAGTATTGATCAGCATTCAAACTGTCAAGCTGCATGTCGCCATTATGAAAAGATGAACCCTACTCCTGTATATAAACCTATTTTTCGTTTTACTTCCTCCTTTCACCTTTGCTAAGCTTTGCACCTTAATAATTCTTTCTTTCCAAATATATTTTGGTCTCTCTCTCTCTCACTATATAAAATGGAAGGAGCATCCATGGTACGGATTGATAGGAAATCATCAATCGAAAGTGAGCCTATGACTTTGGATTTTGATCAAATCCAATATGCAAGGGTTAGTCAATTTATATATTTGCTTAATTATGTTTTGCATTAATTTTGTGCTTGCAATTGTGTGTGTGAAATGTTTATGAGTTTGTTATATACTATTGGGATGTTAATTTGGTGTCTCAATTTGTTTATAGGAGGCAGCCTTGTATGTGTTAAATTCAAGGACCATAGAAGAAGCAATGACTATCTTCATGAAGGTAACGAGTCGAAAAAACTTTTGATCAGTACAAATTTTCAATTTTTTTTTTATTTGAATTAATAATCCTTTGTTGGTTTTAATGATATTGATTTTGTTTGAGAGAGAGAGAGAAATAGCTTCTTGCATATAAATCACTTTGATGAGTTTGAGATGGAAAACTGTTAGGTAGTCTGATGCATGGTAGGTAAATTAAATTTTATAAAATGTCATTATTCTGTATGTGTTTCTTCAGCTATAAAATCTGTTCTTTGGTTTTATAATCCATAAAATAAGAATTTGAGATTGAGAATTTTCACTTAGATGCATTGTTTTGAAGAGATGAAATAAAGTGCAATGGAAGTTTGATGATGACGATGAAGCTGATATATTGATAACAACAACAATAATAATCCATTTGAGTAGATGGACGTGAGAAACTAAAACCATTTGTATGAATCAACACATAAATTACTTGTGTAAATTATCTAGCAAAAAGGAATCCATAAAATAAGAATTTGTGATTAAGTTAGTAGCACTTAGATGCATTATTTTGAAGAGATCGATGAAATAAAGGCAATGGAAGTTTGATGATAATGATGTCGATGAAGCTAATCGATTGATCATATAACAACAATAATAATCCATTTGTGTAGATGGATGTGAGAAGCTAAAAGCATTTGTTAAATTATGATTTACTGTATTTTTTATAATCTCCCCCTTGTTTTTTTTTTTTTTTAGTTATTATTACTACAATTATGTTATTATATTTTTTAGTTGATTGCTTGTATGATTCATTGTGTAATAATTGCAAATATTCGGCAGGGATTAGAGCCAGTTGTCAGTACTGCAAGACATAATGAAAATACAATGATAGACACAGAAGATGAAGAGCTCGAGTATACAGAAGACCAACCAAGATTACCAGTGCCGAGGGATATAGCATCAGCACCTTTCTAGTACTCTGCAAATTTCTATGTAAAAATATAATAGTACGTGTACAGGATGTAATTTTGCACTTCAATCATCCTATTTTGAATTTGTTATTTTTTGAATCCTTAAAATATTTTCCTGGAGTTGAAAATTTCTTTAGTAGTATTGATCAGCATTCAAACTGTCGGGCTGCATGTAGCCATTATGAAAAGATGAATTTTTGGCTAATGACTAATAACAATCTAATTTAGGTTGCGTTTGGATCCGGATGTTTTGCCTTTCTTTCTTTTTTTTTTTTTTTTTTTGCACGCGTTTAAGAGGAGACAAAATTCACTGTTTACCAAAGGACCCATAACCACTTTATTCAAAAAAAAATTAAAAATAAATCATACGATACTATTCATACATTTAAAAATTATTTTACTACAGTATTTTCAGTTTTTAACTGTATCTAAACGAACTCTTAGTATTAGGAGATAACTACCCAGTAAGATGGCAAATCATTGATAGTTGTAAGAGACTAAGATCTTAACGGGTTTGGTTTCTTATAGGGTCAAGTTACGGTTTTAGCCTTGCTCGGTCATCTAAGAGGGTAAACCAGGTGCTTGCAATAGACAAGGTACTTTGGGTTTGGAAATGCTATCAAGTAAAAGTAAAATCATTCACATGCTAATGCAATAGGAGCTTAGCTGTGTAAACTGGAAATTATTAGAAACAGAACACTTCAGGTTATTTCAATCACAAACTCAAACACGATGAAAGTAGGTCATCAATTTATTACATATAAACAATGGGAAAGAAGAAAAGTTTTTCATTATCTTTCATCATTATTTTCTTTCCTTTTCCTTTTTCTTTTTCTCTCTTTTTTGTTTGAAGAGTCCTTTTGAGAGAGATCTGACACAGGTAACTGCTGAGCAGCATGACAGGAATTGACTGGAAATTGCTCTGAGTCATTGGTTTCAATGTGTTGAGACTCACCAGTTTCAGGGGGGCAGCACAATCGCTTCAAGAGATCATCCATGTCAAAAATGCCCAGATTTTTCAAGTCTTCAAAAAGATCAAGGTCATCTGAAGGAAATGATGATTCAGTAGTTCCATTGTGACTGGCATTCTGCAAAATCATAAGATTCTACATCAGAAGAGATTAAATCTTCAAAGAAAATTTGCTAGCAAAGCAATCAGAAAAATGTTATCTTATTTTATAAAATTTTATACGTCATTTAGTCCAAACTACTTTTTATTCGAAAATGATATTTTAAAAATTTGGTGGCTAAAATGTACATTCTCTCAATTTATTTATTTATTTTAAATGTTTGAAATTTTAAGTTCAAATTTTATATGGCAAATAGCACCAATACGAAGCAAGGGCTTTCAAGTAAGATAAAAAGGGAACACTAAGACTGATGGCAGTTTTAATCCCACCGAGGATAGTAGGACTAAATTCAAACAGATTGGAAAAAAAACAAAATATATGAGGGGGAAAACTATTATATAAGTTTAATCGACCAATAAGCACGAATAGATCGTTACTACTATAAAAAGATAGAGGTAAGGAACTCTTAAAACATTTGTTCTTTTTCTTGAAATGAGGATTCAAAACATTGACAACCATAATTTTTTTATTCATAAGCACCAATCCCTTATCTTTCACAAATACAAGTGAGGTGCAAGCAAAATATGGGAAACGGAAAAGATATGATGAAACTTGTAAGAGAAGAACGTCAGTAAAGGTTGATTATTTCAAAAGCTCACCTCAATTTTACAAGGTAAATCTGGCCCCGGATCAGACTGGTGTGGCACATATAAGACCTCAGGAGCACCAAAAGAATTGCCCAGAAAGTGCTGAGATTCACCTGCTTCTGGATTCAGTGGCTTATCAAGATCCCTCATGTTAAGACCATTGTACTGAGAACCAGAGTGGAAAGCATTTCCAACCTCACTTGGTCCAGCTTTGTAGCCCAGATCTTGCAAGCGTTTGAAATTAGGATCAACAGGAAGTTCGGCATCAACAGTTCCATCTTGAATGGTATTCTGCAAAATCGTAAACAAATCCACATCAGTAGAGAGATTAGAACTTCAAAGAACATATGCAAGCAAAAGAGTAGTATAACAATTAGGAAAAAAAAATGTTAAATGCTACAATATCATCCCCCTGAATCCCTGATACAAAAAGTAAAGAGTTCAATGAAAGATTAAATACTAAAAGATTCAAGAATTGTGGTTTACTTTTAATGTTGGAAACTGCTCTGAATCAATATAATCATTGTGTCCAGCATTGAGGCCATTGAATGGAACATGCTGGGGTTCACCTGCTTCAGGAGGGATATTCAGTGGCTTATCGAGATCCCTTATATTAAGACCATTGTACCGAGAACCAGTGTGTACATCCTCACTTGGTCCAGCCAGATATCCCAAGTCTTTGTAATTAGGATCAACAGGGAGTGCAACTTCAGCAGTTCTATCATGAATGGGCTTCTGCAAATATCATAAACAAATCCACATCAGTAGAGATTAGAACTTCAAAGAAAATTTGCAAGCAAAATAGTCTAAAAATCAGGAAAAAAAAAATGTTAAATGCTACAATATCATTCCCCCAATACAAACAGTAAAGATTTCAAGGAAAGACAAGATTAAATACTAAAATATTCAAGAATTGTGGTCTACTTTTGATGTGGGGCCTTCTTGACACTGTAGGGAGAAAGTAGCTGGTTCAGTTTTAATAACAGTTTTACTATTTTTTTTTTAATTCGATTGTTACAATGGAGGAGGGGAGATTTGAACCTTGGGTTGTCTTGAAAATACCAGGAGGTGCCAACCAATTGGACAAATTCTTTATTTGTAACTTTCGTTCTCCTCAATATTTTCTAACATTACTTTCCAATAAGGGCAAAGAAAGGAAAGAAAACATTTTGGATCCAGGTATCTTGAGCTCACTAATGAAATTGGGTAATGATGGAAATTGACCTATACTTAAATGTAAATACAACATTGAAAAGTATAGCAATGTCCAAAGCTTTGGCTAAGTTCATAATGAAACAATGTACATTAGAAAATATAACCTACTTAAAATTCCCATTGCAACTAGATCTGGAACACTAGTAAGAAAAAAGGGCAGAGAAGTTACACACCTTATTTTTCTTATCTTCATTTGAAACCAATGATGTTGAAAACAAAAAATCATCACCCAGAACCTGAGGCAACTCCTCTGAATCAACATTATTGCTTTGAACTGATGGAAGCACCACACGCTGGGATGGCACAATTTCAGACAAACATGATTCAGATGCCGTGCTGTTCAATTGCGAGGTGCCAGCAGCAAGTGAATTGCTATGGTTATTATGCAGCACAGAGGCAGGGATAGAAAAACCAGCAGAACGGTTAACTTCTTCATCATCAATCCAGTCATCCTCCTTAAATGGTGCTCCATATTGGGCATTATTTCTTGGGCCTAGGCCTTCCTTTTGGAAAATCTTACAAAGCACATGTTCACTCTGAAAGACAAACATCAAGAGAATCGATTTGAATTCAATCACCAGAACACCATCAATCACTTATATACATGTAGGAGTAGAAATAGATGTAGCAGTTGACCAACAATTCAAATACATTTTACTCCCTATCCCATTATATTTTTCCCTCTTAGTAAACTCAACCTTTTAATGACATGCAATTTATTTCTCTGTCTTTTTCTTTAGAAGGGAAAGGGTAAGAAGAAATTATTACCATGTTTCTTTAACAAGAAAATTTTCCAAAATTATCATCACAAAGTTCCAAATTTTGAGAGAGTACACAACAACTTCCTAATGGTAATTTGAAAAGCTGTTGAATTAGGAAGTGGGAAAATGGACTAACCACAAAAACAAAATTATGCCATGTTTGACAGAACATAAAATTCAATCAACAATAATCTTTTTTAAGTAGATATTATGGTTGTCAAGTTGCAGTAATATGTTTCTCAAGTATTTGCAATGCATGAGCTAGATTAGATGAGGTAGGGGGAAGACTATTGAATGTGTACTCAAAGAGAGAAAAAAACATTCTATTATCCATATTTGGACCATTTCACATAAATGAGGATAATATGTCATCCATTTAAAAGTATAACTGACAAGCTCATCAACCAACAGGAAAAAAAAAAAAAAAGACTTCAGGTGCTGCAAACAGCAAAGTAGAGTTACCTATAAAATAGTGAATTTTGAGATTTCTTCTATAATTCAAACAAAAAAATGAAAATTTAACTCAAATGAAAAAAATTCAAGCAGTTGATTCAACAGAAAATATGAACTCTAATCTCTAAAACATGCCAAACTGCACAGTACACAGGAAGCTTACACATGCCCGGCTACCTCAGATTAGCCAAATATTTTGTTCTTTTCATCTACTCCAATCAGATATGGGGGGCTTTCACAGTTTTTTCATTGAATCCAGGTTATTTCAATTAGTTATAGAGGAAGGGGGACGTTATTTCTCGCTATAAATTTTTGATCAGGGCAAATATTTTATGAGGTCAGTTTTCATGGGTAAGAGTGCAGCACAATGGTTGATGAAGAATATTGAGCACATTGTTGTTGGGGGTTAGTTCCAAGCAGTTTTTCACTTTCAGGGACAGTGATATTGCTTTTACTCTCCAACGGAGCACCAACTCTTTTGGTCAGTTCTTATTATTGACTAAACTCAAAGTTGGCAGGTCTAGGAGGTTGGTCATTATCCCTGAAGGCATAGCAAAAAATGGTTGGAGAATTTTCGGGCTTGAATTAAGAAATATGATGTATCCTTCCCAATATGTGGTGGGTGGCTCAGGCCATTCGAAACTTGTTGCTCAGTTGCATAGGCATAATTCAGATTCAAAACTCTAGAACTTTTGCTGAAACTGTGCAAGGCTATCACGTAAAAGTAGAAGATAGAAAGCATCCGACGCAGTTATGTATCACAGATAAGGGGAAGACACAGTTAGGAGAGGAGAAGATGGTGGTGCTGGATCCAGAACATGCAAAGACGGTGTTGAGTAGTAGAACGGTGGCCACTCCTTGCCCGTTAGCTGCTGGTGGAGGAGCTGTGAAACCTCGGAGAATTAATGTGGATATTAATTTGGGAGAGAAAATACCGGTAGGAAATAAATTGAGATTTCCGTTAAGGTTTAATTCAAATTCAAAAGAATCTAATTATGGTATTGTGAGTGTTTTAAGGAATGCATGCTGGACAGGAAAAGATTTGACTGTGGAGGTGGGTGAGACAGGAAAGAGGAGGGTTTCATGGGATTATAACAAAGGTGGACCTAAGTGTTTTAAATGGGTTCCACGGGAAACAAGTAAAAATAAGCCCACTGTGGGCCTAAGCTTGAATCCCACATTGGCCCAACCATGTTTGGGCTCTACTCAGTCAACCACAACTTGCTTCTCGGGCCCAAGTTCTTACGAAATGGGTGAGCCACCTTCTGAGGCCAATCTGACACCCCTGGCCCATTCGATGACAACAACGGAAGTTTTTTCAGACAAACCCGAGTCCTCGATGTTCACTGTCACGGTGTCAGATCGACATTGAATTTAGTGCTTCTTTTATGTTATGCCCAATTTCATATTGAATTTAGTGCTTCTTTTATGTTTTTGCTTTTCTCTCTTTTTTTTGTACTTTTTGATATGCTTTGTGCTACTTTGCATTTAGCAGTTTTTTGAATATACATCTTTCTTAATTATAAAAAAAAAAAAAGAAGACAATTTGAGTCTCTCAAAAACAATTTTACAGGGAATTACAGAAAGTCCAGCAAGTGCATTTAAACAATTGGCTGTTGAGGTGGGATATAAGGTATAAACAGCTTTGGATTGCAACAAGTGTTGCGCCTAACCATCAAGATCGACATTTAAATCCAGGGAACAAACTTTGGACTGTGAACAAATAAATTAGAGAAGTATGGTGAATAGGCAAGTAACACATATGTCAATTCAGATGCACATGCAATATAATCTCTTAACCTCTGTGTGGACTAGGAAAGAAACAATATTCACAATCAGCTTATACAAAGACTACACCAACAGACACAAGTATCATACTAAAGAATGATAAATAACCAAACATTACCTGAGCAACTCCTCTCTCAGCCCCATAGTTATCATCAAGTCTGTACTCATGCATAACCCAATCCGTCCGTTCCCCTGGTGCAAAACCCTTGTGAAAAATCAAAGTTTTTATTGAGCCCACCAATGCATTGTTGTGTAGAACATGTCTATCTTTTCCAGTGATTTTCCAGTGCCCAACATCAGTGGCACGATTCATTCTAACCCCACTTAAATATTTCTTCTCAATTGGACAAAAGAAGTACCATTTCAGATCCCCTTTCACAATAGACTCATCTGGTAGAAGAACAAACAAACTTTAGTAAGAAAGCATAATGTGCTAATCAATAAAACAAAATAGAGTAATTTAATGAAATAAAAATAAAAGACAAAAGAGTGTAAATAAATATTTTTCCCATATACCTGCAAGTTTCCAAGGAGCAAACTTGTATACATCAACCTCTGCAATGAGTTCAATGGGGAATTTTTTCTTGGTAGCTTTCCACAATAGATAGTACACAACAAGCTGAACGTCTGTGGGATGAAAACCAACCCCAGGAATGGGAAACGGCTTTTTCCCCGACAAGCAATCCAAAACGTACTCCCTCGGTTCCATAACTTTGAAAATCTAGTATACAATTTCCTCACAAGCAGTGAAGAATAATAACGTGTAATCTGCTCTTAATCAACAAAACCCAAAACCCTTTCCCCAATAACGCAATGTTTTCACAGGAACAAGAAATGAACACTACCCTACAATGTGATGCAATGAGAATGACACTTGAGTAAAAAAAATCAAGTGCCGAACAGGACCTTCAATGAACGCCAGAGCCTCCTCCGGTTTATGAAGCTAGAATCACACCGAATGATTGAAAAGTGTTTCTTGTTGAGAATAGAAATAGACATTTGGTGTGGAATAATTACCTGTTATCAACATTATCAATTGATTAGGCACACAATGCCAAGAAACGCCCCCACAAATTCAGAAATAAAAAATAAAAACCCAAAACAGATACCAAAGACTAAATGATAAGAAGATAAATCAACAACCAACCAATCAAATCTTGATTTAATTTGTTTCTTTTTTCAAGTAGAGAAACCCCCTGATAGGATGTTATTAACATAACATCAAAGGGACATAAAATTATAGAGTAGCGTACAAAGTAGCCTAACTCCGGAATAACAATCGAAAATTAAGCTCTGATTAAATTAAGTAATACAACTTTGACTTAAACAATCAAATCAGGGAGGAGTAAAATAAAAATCAGATAATGATTCATAGATATAAAACCCAAATCGCCCAGATTATAAACCAACCAATCAAATCTTCATTCAAGTAGAGAAACCCCCAGATAGGATTAAAATCAAAAGCACATTAAATTTATCAAGTAGATTATAAAGTTAGCCTAAAAAGAACACAAAACCCCTTAGTAACTATCGGAAATTAAGCGAAAATTGAAACTAGTAAATATATTTTTGACTAAAAAAATCAAAACAGGAAGGAGGAAAACAAAAATCAGATAATAAGTCATAGATACAAAACCCAAATTGCCCAACAAAAAACAAAGAAATTTCCCAGTTTTTAATCAAATGAAAGCAAACCCAGATTATAAATCAATCAGGAATACCCAAATTTTGATCGCATAAACACAATAAACCTAAAAACCCTAGAATATGAAACTAAGATCAAAAACCGAAAAACAAAAGGCAAATAATAGAAAGATTCAGAGAGAGAGTAGAAACAGTACCTGAACTTGAAGCGAGGAAGAGAGAGAGAGAGGGAGGGAGAGAGCGCCAGAGAGAAGGGTTTTGGTTTTACTTTACGAAGAGCGCAATTGGGGATTCTGTTAAACTGGTTTGTTTAACGTAATGTACTAAGCTTTTGTACTTGTTTTATAGTTAGTAGTAAACTACATTTATACATAGAGACAGACAGTGGGTTGAGTTGAGTTGAGTTGAGCTGAGCTGTATAGAACACAGCGTGTTTTGTTTCTCCTTCAATCTTATTGGTCTGCTTGCTTAAGCAGATTGTTCTTCTTTTAAAAAAAAAACAAATATATGCATTATGACGTATTTCTCTTCTTCTTTTTTTTAGTATTTATGACGTAAATATCTTTTGTTCACACTAGTATTAGAAGAAAACCTTGCTTCCATTCATGAACATATCCACTTTCAATCACCATATTATTGTTATTGTAAATATTTTTTTATTATTTTTAGTCTTCTAGTTCAAGTCTTCTAGATGCTCAAATTGATTTTATCATCATCACAATAGGTTTAAATTCAATTCCTTTACTAGACCATAATATCAAGCAATGAAGTCCTAATTCATCAAAAAAAAAGTAATATACAAATTGTTTACAAACTGGCCCTTACCTCTAGAAAATCATTATAAAAATTAATCCTACTTCTCGAATAATACACCACAATGCATAGACGTGTCAAAAAATAATTCAAATTCTTCTCCTACTCGAGTTGAGGCTCAAAACCATTTTCCATATGCAACAAAAATTGGTGCCCTTTTCATCACTTCCCTGCCCACATGTTTACGCGTTTTCACTTTGACATCTCTCTCTCTCTCTCTCTCTCCCCTAAGATTTAGGACAAGCTCCCCTACAACAATTTCAACACATATATATATATTCTCTATCAACCTTGCTTTTCCATGATTGAACTCATTAATAAAGCAAATGCTTCTTTATATTCCATTCCATTCCAATCCAACCCCATGGTTGCAGAAATCAAGAGCAAATCAAAAATTAAAATAAATAAATAATGGAGCTATTAAGAGCATTAGCACACGGGATGCCAAAAAAAAAAAAAAAATTATTTTGCATTCTCAAACACTACTTTATCTATTTTACCAACTCATTTTACAACTCATCCTATATTCCAGTTTTTATTTTTACATACAACCAAATAAAATAATAAAAAGTATTATTCTCTCTTTTTCCCTCACACACAACCACATACTAAAATTATTTTTTTTATTTTTTTTACAACTTATGAGCGATATTCATAAGTTGCAAAAAAAATTTTAAGTTTACTAACCCGGATGGAGTGAGTTTTGGAGGATGTTTACACCCCCAATGCTAGTACTCTAAAGATAATCGATTGCGAACTGGCCTTGCTAGTCTTTCATCACTACCAACAAGTTTAACATTTTCACTTTTGACTACACATCTTTATTTGTCTCTCCTCTCCTAATCACATTTCAAAGTCTACAACAAATCTGCCTACAATTTCAACACATATTCTCCCTCACCCTTGCTTTTCATTGATTTAACTCATTAATGAATAGTTAAATGTTGTCCATAGCTTTATTGTTACTCTGAAGAAATGAAATAAGTTTAATGAAAGTTTGATGATGAAGATGAGGCTGAGGGTGGAATAAATTGATACAAAAAGAAAGACTTTAGATTCTATTAAGTTCTCCGACTTTCTTTACATATTAAACCTACTTTTTTCAATACAAATATGCTAATGAGAGCATCTCCAATGGTCTATGCAAAAGCAAAATATTCTCTATAATAGAGAATGAGACCAAAAAAAGTCACTCCAGTGGATTCTCTATACCCAAAAAAATTTTTGGCTCATGAACAGTAGCTCATTAAATCTAATAGGCTACTGTTCATTCTTCAAAAAAAAATTTCTATTATAATAATCAGGTGTTGAATAAAAAAATGTTGGAAGATGTGTAGTTATTAAAAAAAGAATAAATAATTAATAAAGAAATAATATTTAAATGAGATAAAGAATCTATTGAAAAGTGTATTTGAAAAAGTGGATAGATATAGGTAAAAGTCACTGTTCATTCTCCAAACAATACAAAAATTTGATGAATTTACTGGAGATGCTCTGAAAGAGAAAAGTTTGATTTGTGAAGACGGCTTGACAATGTGTAATGCTAAAAGTATTTTTATAAATCTAACACGTTAATTACTTGAGCAAGTTATGATTTACTAGATCCTCAACAACAGCAACAACAACAAAAAATTGTTATGTGTAGGCAAGAGATCCGATCGTGTATAAATTGTAAATGGGCAACATGGATTAAAAGATTAGTACCAGACCGAGGGGTCTAGCACCAAAAACCTTTTTCTTTTTTTCTTTTTTCTTTTTTTCCTATCTATATATAAGAAGCGAATGCCCATAGTTATAGTGTCTTTTGGTGCAAAAACAGAGAGAACATGACCAAAAACAGAGAGCTTTCGAGAGAGGAGGAAGCCGAGTTATCCAGGAGCAAGAAAAAAGTTAAAGAAGGTCACCATGCTGATTTTAACGATGGTTTAAGTGAGAGTAGGCATTCGCAAGGTAGCCAAACCCAGTGGGGAGAGACAAAGAAAACTTTCAAGGATAAACTGGTGGGAGAGATACCAGGAGCCTATGCTAAGGCTTTTGACTTCTCAGATTTTATGGACATGGAGGCGGATTCAGATGAGGAGGTGGAGGAACTCCGCGAGGGGCTAGCAGCAGTGAAACTTACGAGGGAGACCAAACTGCGTATTAGGAAACCATGGTCAAAAGCGCTGATCATTAAGCTCTATGGCAGGGCAATAGGGCTCGGTGCTATCCAGAGTAAACTCAATGTGCTATGGAAACCGTCTGGGTCTTTGGACTGTGTTGATCTTGGTAAGGATTTCTATTCAGTCAGATTTTCGTTGAAAGAAGATATGGATGCAGTTCTTAAAAATGGACCTTGGTTCATTGCGGGGCATTTTTTGTCCATTAGGCCTTGGGAACCTTTTTTCAAACCGGATTGCGCTAGTGTGTCGTCTATAGCTGTCTGGGTTAGGTTACATGCTTTACCTATGGAGTTGTATGAGGCGGAAGTGCTTAAGCAAGTTGGTGAAGCCATAGGGAGGGTTCTTCGGATTGACTCACATACCGCCATGGAAGCCAGAGGGAGATATGCCAGGCTCTGTATCCAGCTCGATATTACCAAACCACTTATCAACACTGTGCTCATTGGTAGATTTGAGCAGCCTGTGGTCTACGAAGGGATTCATCAACTATGTTTCTCATGTGGGAAGATAGGGCATAGATTTGAAACTTGTCCTCTTACCATTAAGAAACCTGAAGCGCCGGTGGAGGGTGGTCCGATTGGTGTTGGTGTGGAGAGGAGTACGAACCAAGGAGTGTTTCGGCGTGGAATGCATGATTCGTATAGTACTGACACAGGTAATGGATCGTTGAAGGACAGAGACGTTGGTGCAGGAAAGGACAGGTATGGTCCTTGGATGTTAGTGGCACGTAGAAGACCTGGGCAGAAGAGAACAAATATAATAGTTGCCACTGAGGATCACACAAGCCACGGTATGAATCAGCCAGAGCATGGGCCTAGGCAGGAGCCCAAAGGAGATAAAAGGGGTTGGTCTAATATTAAAAAGGGTGCGGAGGCTGTTGGGCCGTCCAATGTGGGCCGAGATATGGGTGTTGGTAGCAACAGGGTAGATGACTTACAAGACACCCGATTCAGCCCTTCAGTTAAGGGAAAAAGAGTTTTAGCCAGAAACAGGGTAGCTAAGATGCAGTCTAAGCCATGAGTGGGTTTTTCAAACACAAAATCGGATGGGTCTTTTTTGGTTAAGGGAGGTGATGGCGTGTGTGCTGATGAACCGTTCCGGTTTCAGAATTGTGGTCGAACCGAGGTGGAGGTGCAGGATCGGCGGCAGTTTGACGGAGTGTTCGGAGGAGGCAACGTCAATTCTTGGGATGGGTTTGGCAGTCCGGTTGGCAGCGCAAGTGTGGCGGAAGCTATTCCAGCTGATGGCGGTCAGTGTAAGGATGGGGTTCTTACAGAAAAAATCAGTGAGGAGCTAAGACATCCTAGTGGAGAAGCTCAATCTAATGACCGAGCCAGTGCTAGTACTCAACAAGCTTTTCGGGGCGACGGAGGTGATTTTGGTATTGATGGAGCAGTGGAAATCTCTGTGTCCAAGGAAGGGAAGGCCAAAGGTGAGGATGGCTTGGATGGGATGGAGTTTGAAGTGGGAAGAGGAGATTTTATCTCATCTGATTGAGTGTTTGTTCCTTCCCGATTTTTTAGTTATGAATATTATAGTGTGGAATTGTAGGGGCGCTCTGAAGCCCAACTTTCAGAGGTATGTTAATGAGCTGGTCAGGACTCATAATCCTGCTATCTTAGTGGTCATGGAAACGCGGGTTGGGGGAGACAGAGCAAAGGAGATTACTGACCGCCTTCCTTTTGATGCTGCTATTTGGGCGGAGACAATTGGTTATGCGGGTGGTATTTGGTTGCTTTGGAACTCAGACAGAGTTGAGGTTGTGCAGCTCGCGAGTACAGAGCAAGAAGTTCATGTCGAAGTAAAGGTATTTCCTTCTAACCTTTCTTGGATTTTTTCTGCCGTGTATGCTAGTCCTAGAATTGTGGAGAGGCAAGTGTTGTGGGAAAACCTTAATAAAGTTGCTGACCTTCATAGTAAGCCTTGGGTTATTGCGGGTGATTTCAATGAACCCCTAGCTGAGGTTGATAAGTTTGGGGGTAGGCCAGTTAGTATAAATAGATCGTTGCTTTTTAAGGAGTGCTTGGATAAATGTAATATGGTGGATATGGGATTTAGTGGGCCGAAATACACGTGGACAAACAGAAGGGAGATCAGTAGTCTTATACAAGAAAGAATTGATAGATTCTTTATGAATACTAGATGGTGTCAACTTTACCCGGAGGCAAAAGTGTCGCACTTAACCAGGTGTCACTCGGATCATTGCCCTGTGTTGATGGAAACCAATCCCATTAGGCAGTTGCATCTATCGAGACCATTTCGATTCCAATCCTTTTGGTTGTCCGATCCCTCCTTCCCTAATGTGGTTAATCAGGCGTGGCAGCAGCCTAGAAAGCTGCTGGAAGCTATTGAAGTGTTTTCCAAACAGGCTAGTTTGTGGAACAAGAACCAATTTGGGAATATCTTCCAAAAAAAGAAAAGGATTGTGGCCCGGCTCGATGGGGTGCAAAGAGCTTTGGCCAATCATCCTTCTGCCTCCCTAGTTGAGTTGGAGAATCATTTAATTAAGGATTTGGATGTGGTGCTAGAGCAAGAAAGGGATCTTTGGGCGCTTAAATCCAGAATTAATTGGATGATTTTGGGTGATAGAAATACCTCCTTTTACCATGTTTCAGCTCTGGCCCGTAGGAAGCGGAATTCGATCACTGCAATTAAGAACGATGCGGGGGAGTGGTTGACTGAGGAAAGAGAGGTTGCAAATCATATTAGAGAAGGATTTATGAATATTTATACCACTTCCCAAGAGGCTGTAACTCGTGATTTAAATTACAGCATGCAGTGGCAGCCTATACTCTCAAGGGAAGAAAAGGAAAATATTAGCCAAATGGTGACGGAGGAGGAAGTTAGAGCTGCTCTTTGGTCTATGAAAGCTTTTAAAGCCCCTGGGCCTGATGGGCTTCATGCCGGGTTCTTTCAAAGGTTCTGGCTTGTGGTGGGCAAGTCGGTTACAGAGGAGGTGTTGGCTGTTTTTAGAGAGAAAAAAATGTCGGAATACCTTAATAACACCAATATTGTGCTTATTCCTAAGACCCAAGGTCCTGAAACCATTGGTAGTTACCGCCCCATTAGTTTGTGTAACTCGGTGTATAAGATAGTGTCCAAGATTTTGGTTGGGAGAATTAGACCCCTACTGGATCAGCTAATTTCTCCTTGCCAAACAGCCTTTGTGCCAGGGCGGAGGGGAGTTGATAATGCTATTGTTGTCCAGGAGATTATTCACACTATGGGGAGAGCCAAGGGGAAAGGTGGCTATATGGCTCTTAAAATTGACCTGGAGAAGGCTTATGACAAGCTAGAATGGGGCTTTATAAGGAGTATGTTGATAAGATATAATTTTCCTGATAACCTCATTGATATCATTATGAGTTGCATATCTTCTGTTTCGACGTCTATTCTCTTTAATGGAGGGAGTCTTGATCCCTTCAAACCCTCGAGAGGAATAAGACAAGGTGATCCGTTATCCCCGTATATCTTTATTCTTTGTATGGAATTTTTAGGCCAGCTCATCCAAGAAAAATGCGAGGCCAAAGTGTGGTGTCCGGTTAAGTCTTCTAGAAGTGGCCCTTCCTTCTCTCATCTATTTTTTGCTGATGATCTTGTGCTCTTTGCCAAGGCTAATGCAGCTAATTGTAATGCCATTAGAGAGGTGATTGACACCTTTTGTAATTACTCCGGGCAAACTGTGAGTGATTCCAAGTCCAGGGTGTACTTTTCGCCGAATATTGATCAAGATGATAGGGAGGCCCTCAGTGATATTCTTGGCTTCCATCAAACGGATTACTTGGGGAAATACTTAGGCTTCCCTATCAAACACCAAGGGAATAACAACCAGGACTTTGGTTTTGTGTTAGATAGAGTTAAGAGCAAGCTTGTGGGGTGGAAAGCAAGTCTCCTATCCTTGGCTGGGAGATCAGTTTTAATTCAGGCTTCTTCTTCAGCTGTTCCGGCGTATATAATGCAAAGTAATTTGTTGCCTAGTAAGGTTTTGGAGGGTATTGACCGGGTTAATAGAAACTTCTTGTGGGGATCGACTGAGAGCAAGGGAAAAATGCATTGGGTGGGTTGGAAGAAGGTCACTAGAACTAAAGATGAGGGGGGTTTGGGGCTTCAAACAGCTAAAGGAAGAAATACTGCGCTTTTAGCAAAGTTAAACTGGAGGTTTCATACCGAGGACAAGGCTCCTTGGGCCAAGGTCCTTAGATTGAAGTACTGCTGCCCTCGGAGACTGAATTCAAGAAATGTAAACAAGCTTCCTAGCTCTAGAATTTGGAAGGGGATGTTGCGAGGAGAAGAAATCTTTAAGAAAGGTATTAAATGGATTCCGGGATTTGAGAGTAGCCTGGAGTTTTGGAATGATAATTAGACTAGTTACGGTCCTTTGAGGAGTACCATCCAGGGTCCTTTGTCTAGAGAAGCAACCAGCTTGAAGATTAAGGATGTAGTGGATTATGTGGGGAGATGGGACTAGTCTTCAATTCAGATGCACTTCCCAGATGAGGTTATTAGGGACATCATGGCCACTCCAATTCCTCTTTCTACCAAAATTGATGATAGGCTGGCCTGGAAGCATTCGGCCAAGGGGGTTTTTGATCTTAAAAGCGCTTATTTGCTTGCTACGGATGCGAATGGGGATGCTCCTTTTAATGGGCATTGGATTTGGAAGCTGAAAACGCTGCCTAGAATTCAGATGTTCGTTTGGAAGTGTATGCATCTAAATCTTGGGGTTAATCAGTGTTTGGTGGCCAGAGGTCTGAATATGGATGCGTGCTGCCCTCGTTGTCACAGTGAGGCAGAATCTATTCTGCACTTGTTACGTGACTGCCCTTTAAGCAAGAACGTGTGGCATCATCATGGAAGGCAGGTAAGTAGTTCTAACTTCTTCTCTTTGAGTCTTCAAGATTGGCTATTCACTAATGCCACTTCTAAACTTCACCACAACTCCGGTCTTCCTTGGAATCAAGTGTTTTTATTTAGTATTTGGCTGCTTTGGAAGGATAGGAATCTGTGTGTCTTTGAGCATAAAAATCCTAATCCTAACCTGAGTAGAGAAATTGTGAATCGGGCTTCCGAGTATTTCTTTTGTGCTAATAATGCCTTGGTTACCAAAAGGATGATTGTGAAGAACATCAGATGGGAGAAACCGAGGGCTGGTTGGCTCACTTTGAACACTGATGGCTCGGCAGCAAGCTCTGTGGGTCCAGCTGGGGGAGGCGGGCTACTCAGAGATGATAGTGGTGAGTGGGTTATGGGTTTTGCGAGGAGGATAGGGAATGCTTCGAGTTACTTGGCTGAATTATGGGCTCTCCGTGATGGTCTGCAGCTGTGCTTGCAAATCCATGCTCAAGCAGTTGTTATTGAGTTAGATGCTAAAGCCATTGTGGATGCTTTTAACTCTCCTTATGTATCCAATTCTTTTGTGTCCTCAATCATGGATGAATGCAGGTACTTGGCAACCCGGATTCACCAGAAGAGGTTTAGACATATTTATAGGGAGACTAATAGGTGCACTGACTGTTTGGCTAGAATAGGCTCTTTGCTTGAGAATGATTTCACTGTTTTTTCAAGTCCGCCTGTGGACTTACTTAGTTATTTGGAGGCTGATGTTTCTGGTTTGTATGAGCACAGGCTTTGTCTTGTAACTCTTTTGGCTGTTTAGTTTTAATGTTATTTCCTCTTTTACCAAAAAAAAAAAAAAATAGTGTCTTTTGGTTTGTTCAATTGATACTGTAGCTATAGTTTTTTTTTTTTTTTTTTTTTTTTTTCATTCCAGTTTGTGTTTTTTTTTTCTTCTAAATATTTATATCAGCTAGCATATATATTGTTATACTGACACAACAAATTTCACAATATTTTCACAATTATTGAAGTGCCAATTTCTTATAGGATGAAATAAAGTAATAAAATATGAGACTATGACCAACCACGACTGAAAATAAATATTTTGTGAAAATGTTTTAACACTTGTTGTTATCACAATATTTTTCACAATTGTCGAGATCTTAGTTTCTTATAAATCAAATAAAAAAATGCTAAGTCCACAACATTTTCACATTAATTTCACAAAAAAATCATAAGTAAGCTATTATTGATAGATAAAAAATTGATATCAGTCATGGGTCCATTTTAAAATCAGCAACAACTTGACATCTAGAATTTATTATGAAAATATTATAGAGATAACATTTCTATAAAATAAATAATAATATATCAAACCAAAACTTACCACGGTTGAAAATAAATGTATTGTGAAAATAATGTGACATTTTGTTGTTCTCCTAGACTTCTTTTTTGGTTTAGTTAAATTTGGTGAGAAAAAAATTCATTGTTTCATGCACAATTTTCTTCTGTTGGTTTTTTGTTTGTTATTTCCTTTAATGCATAGTTTAAAGTATTTGTCCCAATTAAAAACTAATGACAATTTACCACCTAAAATTTCTTATAAAAATATTGTGGATATAGAATTACTCTAAAATAAAATTATAAAAGATCATACCAGGGCTCACCATAGCTAAAATAAAGGTATTGAGAAAATATCGAAACATTTATTATGTTCCTAACTTTTTTTTTTTAGCCAATTTGTTGAGTCAAAATTCATAATTTTACGAACAGTTTTCTTGGGCTGAGTTTTTTTTTTTTTTTTTTTTTTTTTTTTTAACACATTGGTTAAAGTAAAAAATACATAGTTTTACTAACAAAAAAGAATTATGGAAAAAAGTATTTTCCCTCTTTATGTTTTAGGTAGTTTCATCCCCCAACTTTAAAGTTGAATAATTTCCTCTTTTATATTTTGTAGACAAGTATTTAGTCCTTGCTATTACTCTCTTAATTAAACCTTAACAAAATCTTATGATTCCTAGAATATTTCATTGTGCAATATCTAAAATGCATTACGAAATTTTAATATCCCAAAAATTTTCTTCGTGTATTTTGAGTTTTATGTGTTAGTCATACTTAGAAAGTAAAAATGATGATGTATGGTATTTTATTTGTTAACTAGAGAACACTAATTTATTAGTGGTTTAAATCTTTTAGATTTATAATTTTATCTAATAGAAACTTCGATGACATACGTCTTTTGTTATTTTGTTATTTTTTTATTTGTTTTCTTTCTTAAAAAGGTATTCATTAAAAATTAGGTAAGCTAAGTTTCGTAGTTAGGCTCATAAAATAAAATGATAAAGATGAAAGTATGAATAACAAAATATTCATTGCATATGGTTGTAGGTATTTAATTTGATAAAGAGTTTCAATTGTAGCATATATCATCATTTATTGCGAAAATTTAAATATTGTGACAATGTTTTATCAAACCTTAGTTGTTTATTGTTGAAAGATGACGACAGTTGTTATCATTCTTAGTATAATTTTTTTATGAGTTGATATATACTATCTTGTAAATAGGTTTTACGAAATGAAAAAGTATTTTATATCAAATGATATCACGTCATCCATATCAAAATTCAATAAAAGAGAAACATGTGTACAAAAATAACTACCCACTAACACATGTATTTTAATTGTTAGTGGGTTAGTTATTTTTTGCTGACATGTTTCACATTTATTGAATTTTGATACTGCTGACATGGTATCATTTGATATCAAAGTGCAGTTTGGATAGAGATTATGGTGTGGTTTGGATAGAGATTTTAGCATCTACGTTTTGGGAGGGACACGCTTTTTTTTTTTTTTTTTTTCCTCTGCACGTGTTTTAGCTGGGGACAGAAGTTACTGTTCACGCACTGTTTTGTACTGTTCATATACTGTTCACCCAATTTTCAGCCACTTTTTTATTAAAAATGGGTCCCACGGCACGATTCACACATTTAAAAATTATTTTGCTACAATATTTTCAGTTTTAAGTTTTTAGCAAAAATAAGTTGTATCCAAACGGACCTTCAAATACCTTCTCCTAAGAAATTATCATACTAAATAAATAGTTTTTTTTTTTTTTTTTTTTTTTGAGAAACAAATAAATAGTTATATGTTAAATAACTATTCTAAATTTAAATACATGGTTTGATACTACTTCACCCAAAAAAAAAAAAAATTCTATCTTAAATTTTCTAACTCGAATGCACTGGCCTTACTCGTACAACCCTTACTACTTTCTAGTCATTTTGTAAACAATACAATTTTCAATGTAAAAAATACGTTAGTATGCGTATAGGACAAAATTTGGCCCTTCCATTCTTCTGTTTGATTTGCTCTTTTTACTGAATCCCCTACCTTGTTTCTCAAAGTTAAAAATTTTCTTTACAGGTAAAAATTAAATTAAGACTGCTAGGAGGGGATCTAATTTTTGCAAATACCTAATAACAATCTAATTAATCCAATTTACTAGCAATATAACCACATACCCTACACAGGATGCCAATCATGATTACATTTTTTTTTTTTTTTTTTATTGGTAAGTTACACTTGCACTAGATGAACACAAATAAGGGATGAGGTTGTGTCAGGTAAAACTGGCTACTAGACACAAGCCATGTCCCAAAAATAAAGGGTCAAAAATTGCCTGAAATAATATAACAAGATCTTTACGGTTTGAAATTGCTATCAGGTAATAGTAAAACTATTCACAAGTTAATGCAATAAGAGCTTAGCTTTGTAAACTGGAAATTAATAAAAAGAGAATACTTTAGTAGGTTATTTAAAACACAACTCTATAAAACAATAAGGAACTGGACCACATTTTTTGATATCATGAAAGTAACCATTATCAATTTTCAGAAAGAAACACTACCTCAGATTTCGGAAACAATCGAGAAGAAACATTGATAACACAAGCGACACAAATCAGTCACATTAATTCATTCAATTTTTATTTTATTTCATCATTATCTTCTTGTCTTTTTCTTTTTCTCTCTTTTTGGTTTGGACAGGCCATTTGGTAGAAATCTGAGACTTGTTGAGGTCCACCAGCTTCAGGCTCAAGATCCTCTATGCTAAAAATGTCGTCCAGATGACCGGTGGAAAAATTACATCCTTGTCTATATGTATTGCCCAGATCTCCCAAGCCTTCATAAATTTCACGTTCATCAGACAACAATTCAGCAAGTCCATTATGACTAACATTCTGCAAAATCATAAGATTCTACATCAGAAAAGATTAAAACTTCAAAAAACACTTGCTAGCAAAGCTATCAGAAAAATATGTTAAATGTAGCCATGCAGGTGATGGAAAAATAAAAACTCACTATGGTTTCGCTGTTTAATTCAAACTACTTTTCTTCCACAAAATGATCATATACTTTCAGCAGGTAGAATATATATTCTCTCAAATTAAAGAATGCTTTGAAATCTAGATTCAAATTTTATAGTGGCAAATAGCACATGAGAATACCAAACAAAACTCCAGCACCAACACGAAACAAGGGCCATGAAGTTAGATAAAAAGGGAAACCTAAGACTATTAGCCATTTTAATCCCACCGAGGATAGTTGGACTAAATTTAAACAGACTGGAAACAAAAACAAGATATATGGAGTGGGGAAACTATTATATTAGCTTTAATGAATACACATGAGGAGATCATTACTACCAAGAAAGGATGGAGTCTTTATTTATTTATTTTTCAATTCAAGGAATTTTTGCAACATAACTTTTTTATTAAAATGCAGATTCAAAACCTGGATAACCAAGATTTGTTTCTTCATAAGCACAAAATGGAAAAGATATGAAACTTCCTGGTCAATAATGGTTGATTATTTCAAAAGCTCACCTTAAACCCAGGCAGCAGATCACACACATCTGACACAGATATTTGCTGAGCAGCATCACAAGAATTCAACGGAGACAGCTCTGAATGAATGTTAGCATTGTATCCGGGATACAGGTCATTGGTTGAAACATGCTGAGATTCACCAGCTTCAGGAGGCAGTGGCTTTCTGAGATCCCCCATGTAAAGACAATTGTCTGGAGAACCAGTGGAGAAATCGAATCCACCTTCACTTAGTCCAGCTGTGTTGACCAGATCTCCCAAGTCTTTGCAAATAGTAGATTCATCAGTTCCATCATGAATGGGATTCTGCAAAATTGTAAACAAATCGACATCAGTAAATATTAGAACTTCAAAGAACATTTGCAAGCAAAAGAGTAGTATATCAATCAGGAAAAAAATGTTAAATGCTAAGAGATGGTCCCCCTGATGCAAACAGTAAAGAGTTCAAGGAAAAACAAGATTAAATGCCAAAATATTCAAGAATTGTGGTCTAGTTTCAATGTGGGGCATTCTTGACACCTTTCATAGGCTACTTTAATTATTACTGAGTCTTGGTGTTAAGTCTCTTTGGGTAGAAAGTTGCTGGTTCAGTTTTAATAAGAGTGTGGTAATTCCAGTCTTCCATTATATATGTAACTACTGTTTTGCTCAATATTTTCTAACATTACTTTGTAAAAAGGGAAAAGAAAGGAATGAAATAAAATGAAATTTGGATTGCCAAAATTTGGAAATTATAAATAAATGTATTACATTTTGGATCCAGATATATTGATTTCACTAGTGAATTTTGGAAATGATGGAATATGACAGATACTTAATGTAACTACCACATCAAAAAACATATCAATGTCAAAAGCTTGGAGCAAGTTCATAGTGAACAATGTACATTAGAAAATACTTCATACCAGAACACATTTGTAAGAAAAATGGGCAAAAGTGGTTACACACCTTATTTTTCTTATCTTCATTTAAAACCACTGATGTTGAAAAAGTAACATCCCCATCATAAACTTGATTAAACTCCTTTGAAACAACATTAATACTGTGAACTGCTGGAAGCATCTCACATTCAGATAGCACAGTTTCAGATAAATATGACTCAGAAGCTGTGCCATCACATTGGGAGGTGCCAGCAGCAAGTGAACTGCTATAGTTATTAGGCAGTACAGAGGCTGGAGTAGGAAAACCAGAAGAGGCAACTTCTACGAAGCCGACTTCATCATTGTTCCAGTCTTCTTCCTTAAATGGTGCTCCGTATTGTGCATTATTTTTTGGTCCTAGGCCCTCCTTATGGAAAATCATACAAAGCACATGTCCATTCTGCAAGACAAAAACATCAAGAGAATCAATTTGAATTCAATAACCAGAACACAATCAATCAGTTTTATACATGAAGCACAAACAGAAATAGAACTTGCCCAAAAGTGCTAGGTCATCACAATACAACCAATACATTTTACTCTATCCCATTATATTTGTCCATCTTAGTAACTCAAGCTTTTAAACAGACACAATTTATTTCTTTGTCATCTTTCTTTAGAAGGAAAGGGTAAGAAGGAAATCATTGCTATGTTTCTTGAAGAAAAAAAAATCAAAACTACCATTATTTTGAAGGAGTGCACAACTTTCTAGTGGCAATTTTGGAAAGTCATTGCTGGAAGTGGGAAAATGGAATCTTTGCAAAATGGAAAAATGGACAAATATGGAATGGACTAACTACAAAACAAAATTATGACATGTTCAACAGAACATAAAATTCAATCAAAAAGAATATTTTTTAAGTAGAGATTATGGTTGTCATGTTGGAATATTATGTTTCTCAAGAATTTGCAATGTAAATGCCAGGTGAGGTAGGGGAAGACTATTGTATGTGTAATCAAAGGGGGGATATATTTGGAACATTCAAACAAGTGAGGATAATATTTTATCCAATTATAAGTATAACCGACACGCTCGTCAACTGAAGAAAAAAACTTCAGGCGCTGCAAACACCAAAGTATAGGTCCCTATAATTAATTTTTAAAATTTTCTACCATAATTCAAACACAAAAGAAAATGTAACTCATAAAAATTCAAGCAGGTGATTCAACAGACAAGTAAACCCTCTTAACATTCTCTAATCTCTAAAACATACCTAACTACAAAGTACAACAGAAGCTTACAAACAGACAATGTAAATATGTAACATTCTCAAAGACAATTTGATTCCCTTGAGAACACTTTTGACAGGGAAAGCGAAAGTCCAGTAAGTGTTAAATAAACAATTGGCTTTTGAGGTGGGATGTAAACAACTTTGGATTGCGAAACTAAGTGCTTCTAAAGTGTAACCAGGCCTGGACGTGTCAATCCAGGTAACAAACTTTATATTGTGAGCATAGATGGTAATAAAAATGAGGGAAGTCTGGATCAAAAGGCAAGTAATGCATTAGTCAATCAAAAGAAAATTTAACTCATAAAAATTCAAGCAGATGATTCGATAGACAAGTAAACCCTCTAACATTCTCTAATCTCTAAAACATATCTAACTACAAAGTACAACAGAAGCTTACAAACAGACAATGTAAATATGTAACATTCTCAAAGACAATTTGAGTCCCTTGAAAACACTTTCGACAGGGAATAGCGAAAGTCCAGTAAGTGTTAACTAAACAATTGGCTGTTGAGGTGGGATGTAAATAACTTTGGATTGCGAAACTAAGTGCTTCTAAAGTGCAACCAGGCCTGGACGTGTCAATCCAGGTAACAAACTTTAAATTGTGAGCATAGATGGTTATAAAAATGAGGGAAGTCTGGATCAAAAGGCAAGTAATGCATTAGTCAATCAAGGGGCACATGCATTATAATTTCAGAACCTCTAGTGGAGGAGAATGGATACAAGAGTATCATACAACAGAATGAGAAATAACCAAGCATTACCTGAGCAACTCCTCTCTCAGCCAGGTACTTATTATCAAGTCTGTACTCATGTATAACCCAATCCGTTCGTTTCCCTGGTGCTTTTCCCATGTGAAAAATCAAAGTTTTTATAGAACCAACCAATTTGTTATCGTAATGAACAGGTCTTTCATTTCCAGTGATTTTCCAGTGCCCAACATCAGTTGCACGATTCATTCTAGCCCCAGCTGAATATTTCTTCTCAATTGGGCAAAGGAAGTACCATTTTAGATCCCCTTTCACAATAGATTTATCTGGCAAAGGAACAAACACACTATAGTAAGAAACAAATATAGAGAGCACAAAATGCTAATCAATAAAACAAAACAGTGTAACTAACTGAAAAATAAAAAATAAAACAAAGAAGTGTTTTATATGAGAACTTTCACAAGTACCTGGAAGGTCCCAAGGGGAAACCTTGTATACATCAACTTCTGCAATGACTTCAACGGGGCACTTTCTCCCCATAACTTTCCTCAATAGAAAGAACATAACTAGCTCAACATCTGTGGGATTAAACCGAACCCCTGGAGAGGGAAACAACTCCTTCCCCATCAAGTGATCCAAGACAGAGTTCCTCGATTCCATAACTTTGATTCCCAGTATACAATTTCCTTACAAGCAGTGAGGAATATAATTTATAACCCGCTGTATGTTAATCAACAAATAACAAAACGTCTGCAATAACTCTACCGTGCAATACAATGCAATGAGAATGACAAAAGAGAACAGTCAAGTCCAATGCCAAAACAAAAACTTCCAAGAACACCAGAGCCTTCCTCGGTTCATGAAATTAAAATCACACCAAATGATTGATGACTGCTTCTTGTTGAGATTAAGCGACATCTGGTGCGCAAGATATTCCTGTAAAAGACATTATCAGGCACACACAATGATACGAAACACTCAGAGCAATAACACAGACTAAATGATAAGAACAGAAATCAACCGATCAAATCTTCATCTCTTAATTTTTCTTTTTTCAAGTAAAGAAAGAAATCCCCTGAATCGATTTTACATTAGAAGGACATAATATTATAGAGAAGCCTAAACAAAACCTAAAACCCAGATTAAGCGAAAATTGAAACAACTAATAGATGTTTGACGAAATCAAAACAGACCCAGATAATTTTTTGATAAAACAATAAAAAAAATAAACCCTAATTTTGATCGCATAAACGCGATAAGCGTAAACACAAGAAGGGAGAAAAACCCTAGAATACGAAACAAGATTATAATCAAAAGAGTTAAAAAAGTGACATTAAAAACCTAAAAACAAAATCAAATAATAGAAAACATTCAGAGAGAGACCAAGAATAACAAGCAACAAATTTCCATTTTTTATTAAAATAAAAACAAACCCAGATTATAAAACCAAAAAAAAAAAAAAAACCCTAATTTTGACCGCATAAACACGGTAAGCGTAAACACAAGAAGGGAGAAAAACCCTAGAATATGAAACAAGATTATAATCAAAAGAGTTAAAAAGTGAAATTAAAACCCTAAAAACAAAATCAAATAATAGAAAACATTCAGAGAGAGACCATACCTGAAGCTCAGAGAGAGAGAGGGGGGGAAAGAGACCGAGAGAGAAAGCATGCGAGAGAGAGCGCGAGTGAGATAATACAGTTTTTTTTTTTTTTGATAACCGGGCAATACAGTTGTTTAAATAGTAGTAGTAAACAGAGTCGAGGATTGAGAAAGCGTGTTTAGTTTTTCCTTAAACCTTATTGGTCAGGAAGCTTCACCGGCAATCCGAGGTTTATGATTGGTCTGCTTACCACATTAATGGTCAGGTTGATGACTAGATTCTATCTGCGCTTATGACGTACTAGTACATTTCTTTTTCTTTTTCTTTTCTTTTTTTTTTTAACGAGGGAAACGTACTAATACATTTCAGATATATAAATGGTTCCCGCTTCACTTTACACCAATATTGTTATATGGTGAGTTTTAATTAGTTTAATTAGTAAAATTTTTTATGATTGAATAAAAGATTTTGAATTTAATTCCTGTTTGTACTAAAAATTGATTAATATTTTGATCTGATGAGAAAGAGTTAACCTAAATACTTTTCAACGGTGGTTTTAGCCATGTCCCACAGAAATTAAGTAGAGAAGTGTCATTGTCTCTCAAGATAGAATGGAAAGGTTCTATTGTTGTTATCATATCTCCTAAATTAAAAATTGTACAATAGAGTCACCACTTATTTAATTGAGAAAATAAGAAGACCTAATTGAAAAGTACACCATTTATTGATGAATTGAAAAGGATATATGTCTTTAATAATAATAATAATAAATTACATCATTTTAATCCTAGATACAATTTACAACAAAAGTAATGTTGTGGTAAAAAAACTCTTAGGCCCAACTAGAAGATTGATCTTGAAATTCTAACCGACGCCACAAATTTATAAAACAAAAGGGTAATCCACAATGGGATGACTGAACAAGTAAAATCAAGAATTTGAACAAACATTGTTGGATTTAAAGACACAATTACACTTTTGCCGAGATTATAGGCAAGCTTTTTTAAGAAAAAACACTTTCATATGACTTATACACTTTCTTTCTTAATTTTCCAATTCCATTCTACATGTAGGGAAAGGCCCTATTTATGCTTTTAGTTCACCCTTATCCAAATAGTGGATTATCATGTTGGATCTCAGAAGATGCTTGTCTCATCAAGCATCTCTTCCCTCCTTTTTTTGATGATGAATGAGGACTTTTGGGATGTAAAGTAATGTTCATGCTGGTCATTCACCATTTATTGCTGCTTGTATTAGGTAGGAACACCTAATTAACGCGGATGTGATTATTGCTTCAGTTGCATGCCACCTTTCTTGGATCATTGGCTCGTTTTTCTAGGTAAAACCTTCTTTCTTGATTGCCTTATCGTTCATTAGTCCTCAAGTGAGACGTTACCACAACAACCCAAATCTCATTGGCTTTGCTCGGCAAGAGGATCCTAACTTGTTTGGCCTTTTGCCTTTAATTTATGTTTTAGGTCTTTTCCTTGTGATTTGGGCTAGGCTTGGCTCGTCGGATCGTCGTTTTAACCTAACTCCTTTGGCCCTTAAAACTTTTTCAGGGGATCACCCTTTAGAAGTAAAAAAAAACTTTGATTCCTAGTTACAATCTAATAGATAAAATAAAAATAATAGAATTAATCTATTAACCCTTGATCTAAGTTCAAATGCTAAGTTACAAGATTGAGAAGATGTTTGATACCCAACATGCCTAGTAAAACCAATCTTCTAAACTGTAGTGGCCAATGATCATATCACATCATTCAAGAGTTTCTATCATCTAAAACAAAGAGAAAACATCAAAGAGCATGATGAAATCCTATTCTAGGCATGTATATATTGGATATTGAAAGAGATGGTGAATGTGTATGTTTGATGTGTGAAAAAACCCTAATTTAAGAGCATGTGAATATGTTAATTGCAATTGAAAAACCATATTCTAAGAGCATGTGAACATGTTAATTGAAATTGAAAACCCCTAAACATGCAAAAACTAAGAACTAAATCTAACATGCTAATCAAACAAGAACATGTAAAAAACCTAGAAACAAAACTATTTGAATCTAAATAACTAAGATATAAAAATAAATAGGAGGTTTAGAAACCTTACTTGAATGTACAACATTCCAAAGCACTTCAATTTGAAATTTCTAAAGTTTCAGAGGGGTTTGGTGTCTTTTTGGACTTGAGGTGGAGAAGGATATTTATATTAGGAATGGGGGAACTAGGGTTATATCTCTAGGCAATGTGGGACTGGGGAAAAATTATGTTTTTTGAGCAAAAAATGTAGGAATCAAGATCAATTTATGTGGGGAGCAAGATGAACTAAAAAGGGAAGAAAATATGAAGATTATGACCCAAGTGCTGATCGACACTTGGTCCCAGATCCTCTGGATAATTTCCTATTTCGTTTCATCTATTTCCATTTTAAATTCAAACCTAATTTCCTCCAAATTTTAACTTTCTTTCATGATTTTCTTGGCCCTCAAGGTGAGCAAATTAATTCAAAAAAAATTAATTAATTAATTACTTGTCAAATTAATCAATTTCTCGCTATTTCATCAAGAATCAATAAATGCTTTGACTTGAATAAATTTGGTGCATGAAATCTCACCATAAATCCTACCCTTAGCCAATAGGATCATTGCACATCATTTAATTTAAATTGGACTAAAAAGAGGCCAATCAGAATTAAAAGATCATAGTCACCTATGGTCAAAATTTGGTTCATGCAAGTGCACCTTACCATTAAAACTTGTCTCTTTGATATCTTTTAATATGGTGGTCCAATTAATGCTCATAAATTGTCATTTTGATTGTCATGACCTCAAGATGTATTTCATGAAAATTATTTGGAGATCGAACAAACAAAATTACATTCTTGCTTCGGAGACGTGAGATGATGATTATATGCCAATGCAATGCAATGCAAGTGAGGTTAAATGAGAGTTGCAAAATGAAGTGTCTACAACTTTATATCATTTAAATAATAAAAATAATTATAGAATATATAGTTTCATATACAATCACAATAATTATATGTATTCTACCATGTGCGCATTAATTCTTTGAGAATTTTTTCATTTTACGTTCATCTCATTTTTAAATTAGTGCAATGTGTCACTCTTCCTTGAAAGACAAATAGATTCTATTCATTTAACCATTCACCTTAGCAAAAGTTATAAAGGATTGATTAGGTTTACCTTCCACCTAAGTAAATTTTTAAATGAATGAATATATATATATATATATATATATTTGTATTCAACAATAAATAATTTAGCTTTTGGGCAACCTCTTTATATATATATATATATATATATATATAACAAATTAAGATAAATAAATAAATAATAGTATTATCACCATATATGGTTTGCCAACATGTAAATGGCAAGTATGTAAATTAATTTGACTTATAAATCTTTAAAATAAAAGATGTTCAGTATATGTTATTCCGTAATCCCAACTAATAATTTTTGTTCTGCATGTTTTATTCCAAACTACAATATCCTATCCATGTGACATATTCCTTGAGAATGTAATAAAATAAGTTTTATTTCATTCATATTTTGCGTAGATTTTTTTTTTTTTTTTTAATTTTCTTTAAAAAGTATGGCCTGGTGTCTCATATAGAACAACATTAAGGAATGAGCAATTTTTATACAAACGTTTAGAAATAGAGTGTCATTTCATTGGTTTTAATAAGCTTAATTGATAAAGTCTCTTATTGTTGAAGAAGAAATATGGGGTTTGAACTCCGCTTATACCAAAAATTGATTAGTGTCTTGCCTTGATGATTAAGAGCAATGTCGTGGATGCCTAAAAATTTTAAAAATATTTCTAGGTTTGGTCGCACATTGGGTCCTTGGCGACGTGACTCTTGTGTGCTTGTGTTTTTGGGGTGAGGTGTGTGTATGTGAGTCCCTTTTTCTTATTTTTATTTTAGGAGTCACCACCAATTATTGGTTTTGTATTAGGTGTGATTGGTCACCTAAGGGTCTAATTTATTTTAGGTTTCCTAATTAACTAAACCAAATTTTAAGGGTTCATTAATTGAGGCAAACTAAAAAGTCTCAAACCAAATATCATGGACTTGGAAGTTTGGTTACATGTAGGGAAGGTGTTAGGCACCCTGTTGATACCATATTTTATCTAGCCCTAATTCACATGTCAAAACAAAGATTAAAAAAAAAATTTTTGAAAAAGGTGCAAAATCATGAATTTCAAGACCAAAACAGGTAAAAATAAACACAACATGATTGAGTGGAAGATAAAAAAATCACAACCTTAGGAAAAGTCATCTTACAACAATTACGACCAAAACCCTAACGGGGTATGGTCAAAATTTTGATTTTTTTATCCAACCGTTGGATCATGTTGAATTTTAAACCGTCTCGTAGGGCATATTTTTTCCTTCAAAAAGATAGTTTATGGGCCAAAATTGAAGTTAAAACATATAAGATATCACCAAAATATTGAAAACCCTAATAAAATCTTCATTGTTTTTTTAGGAAAACTGGCAGTTTTTTACCTGACTTCTCACAATAAACTTTACCTATTGGGCAAGAACTAGAATGATCAAGCTAGACCATCTTGAAGAATAAGGTCTTAGCTAATTTTCATCAAAAGGGCTTGAAGATATCTGCTTTGGATTGGAAGATATGAATTTTTCAAGAAAAAACGTCCAAAATTTTTCAGCTTTGCATCACCTTCCTTCCAAGCGCGATATCTCGACAACCATAACTGCAAATCAAGCTAGGTTAGGACTGTTGGAAACTAGACATCCAGAAATTTCCATGCATATAAAATTTAAAGAAAACAGAGCTCGGAAAGGCCACCAAATAGCTGCGTGAAAATTGGGCTAGAATTTTTTTTTTTTTTTAAGACGAAAAATGGTTGATGAGGTGGCAAAATTGGGAGGCTAGCATTGGTGTATTAGGATACACCAAATTACCAATGCTAGCAACCCCTTGCTATGGGCGGCTAGCACTAGTGTATCCTAATAGACCAATCTTCCTCTTAGCCAACTTTTCATAAGCTCACACACTCACCCAACAAAAAAGTTTCTCCTTACATACCACTCACATTTCCCTTAAGGATCTTGGTAACCACATGCTGCATTGAGTTAGGATTCCCTCTCTCCCTTCATACCATGCCAAATAACTCATTTTTCATCACTATGCAGCCACTAATATTTACTTATTGTTTTACTATAAGAGGCTATAATGTATTTGAGACTTTTGGAATTTTTTCTTCATATTGATGTAATGATGGTTGAGAGTACTATGGACCCTATGGAACAAAATTCATAAGAATTTCCTGAAGTTAATACTTTATTAAATTTATTTAATAATTGAATATAAATTACCCTAAGCACTGGAGATAATACCGTACTGCTGGAGGACTGATTTGACCTATAATGCTGTAAGAGGACTAATAATCATGATTTTGAAACTCAGACTGGATCGTACGGTCCGACCAGGAAAACCGCGAACCCCTCAGTTTTGCGGTTTTTTTAGCTTCAAGAACCGCTTTATGGGAAAAAAGCAGGGACCCATGCGAATCATGGTCAAATCGTACGGTTTTGAGAACCATGACCGATTTTTGAGGTTCGGACGGTTTCTTTTTGTTTCAGCTTTTCCGGTGAATTTTGGCCAATACACCAGTATGAAGTTATGATCAGATCTAGAAAAAATGAAAAAGAAATGAAAGAACACGAAGAAGAACAAAGATTAGAAGGAGATCCGATAATTTCAGATCTTTAACAAAGGGATTTGTAAGGAAAAAAAAAAAAAAAAAGAACCAGAGAAGAAGAAGACAAGTTCCTCAAAAAAAAAAAAAAAAAAAAAAAAAGAAGAAGAAGAGGAAGAAGAACACAACGAAGCAGGGTCTGTGCCTAGTTGAAGCAGCAGCCAGCAGGTTGCCAATCACGGCTTTGTCTTATGCTGCTGCTTCTTCTTCTTTCTTCTTTTTTTTCTTCTTCTCTTTATTTTTTCTATTGATGGAGCTCTGCAATTTCCTCTTTTTCGCTGAACTATGTGTTTCTCTTTCTTTCTTTAGACTTTTTTTACTTTTTTACTCCTTTTGGATTCCTAAGTCCCTCACGTGGCTAACATTGGAAATGAAGAAAGGTTTTAATTTTTTAATAAAAGCAAAATTTTTCAGCCATTAGATTTAGATCTTTTTTTCAACTGCCCAACATGATATGACATGCATTGATAAGTGCATTAAATATTTTAAGTATTTTTAAGAGTAATGTAGTATCACAATATTTTACACAATTTTTTGCTATAATTTAACACATGGCAAAGTGTGAGTAATGAAAAAAAAATTATGGATCTACATCTCTACTACTCACATTTCGTCACGTGGCAAATTGTGGCAAAATTTGTATAAAATGTTATGGTACTATTATTGCTCTAATTTCAATTAATATTTACAATTAAGTATATAATAATTATTTCAATTTAAAATTATTAAATATTTTATTTTATTTTATTTGAGTGTCTTTCTAATTCTTATATAATAATAATAATAATTATTATTATTATTACAAGTTTAACTAATCAATATATAAATAAATAAATAGATATTATATTTAAATTTGCTTAGGATTTGATATTTCTTATTTGTCTTGTAAAAGTTATGATATGAAAATATATATTTGAAATATAGATATTTATATTTAATTGGATTATTTTAGTTAATTTTTCTATTTTTTATTAATTTTTCTATTTATATATATATATATATATTTAAAATAATTATTAAATTAATTATGACGTCATCACGGTTCGACCTCGATTCAACCTTGTTGATACCCATTTTCGCGACATATTTCGTACAAGCCCGATTCAAGCAAGCCCCGACTTTCTTGTGATTTCAATTCATGTATTATATTATATTTTATTCTTTTAAGCATGGTCTAAGCCCATGCATCTTATGGGGAAATTGAGGAAGTGTGGTTTGGAGGGTATGGGTCGGTTCCTTTCGGACCTTTTGCATGAGCTCAGCCTATGCGTGCTACCAAGTGGGCAAGGGACACTAGTAGCACCTCAGGCTCATGGAGGAGGTCTTGTATCCAAAATTTCCACCCCAAAACAGCTTTTATGCTCTGGGTGACTGTGGCCCAAAGTTTCTGTCTAAACCCTTTTTTTCCTTTAAAAATGGTTGGCTCTCATTGGCCAATTTCAGCTGCTAGCTCTCATCTAGTTGAGCCTCCCAATGGTCTGAAACAACTGAAAATGAGGAGCCAATGAGGGTTTAGTCAAGCATTTCCCTTAATGATGATAAAAGTAATCCTTCCTTTTATCCAAACAAAATCAAACCTAAAAATTACTACTTACTTAACACCTTGGGGTCCAAAGCCTTTTCTATTGACCAAAAACCAGTCACTTAGAGCACCCCAAACTCAATATAAATTCCACAATCAGATTCAAAACCAAGGGAGCAACACCCAAGCTTAAGACAAGAGTCTTTCTTCAACTAAAAAACAACCAAGCCACGTTCTACCTAAGGACCTGAAACTTTAGAGCAAAAACTCATTTAGCCAGCCAACAATCTCACAATTCCGAAGTTTGGGGGTGAAAATATGGGTACAGGGGAACCTTCCCTCTCTTCCTCATGAACTCCCTCAATTTCCTCTTCTGTGTGACTGTGGGTCAAAGTTTCAGATCTGTTAAACCATGTTTTCCCTATAGACCTGAAATTTCAGAGCAAAAACCCACTAAGCCAATAGACATTCTCACAATTCTGAACCTTAGGGGTGGAAATATGGGTACAAGGGAACCTTCCCTCTCTTCCTCACTACCTTCCTCAATTTCTTCTTCTGTATGACTGTGAGTCGAAGTTTCAAACCTGTTATGTTTTTATGCTTTTTTCTGCACTTTCATTATTAGCATTTTGATTTTCTCTTGTCAAAGCACCATTAGCCTTTTTTTCATTATACATTTGGAATTTTAGGCTTGATTCTCCACAAATAAACACTTCTAAAGAACCCAAGGGGAGATTTGGGCCTTTCTCACGTTTTCGCGCCCTTGTCGCAAAAACTTCCCCGACATTTTGGCGACTCCGTTGGGGAGTCAAGCAGCTGACACAAGAGAAATGGTGCCTCCAAAGGTGTGGAACTTGCGAAGAGATGGTGTTTCTCACACCAACTTGTCGTTCCAAGGGAAGTTGTATGATGCTTTACCGCGCAAGAAGAGCATTGTGAAGTTGAGCTTGAAAAAGTTCTATCTTTAGCTCATTGAGCTGCTGGAGATGCTCCAAATCATGTGACGAAATTGCTCCAACCTTCGGAAACCACCCAAGAAGTGAAGGATGGAGGGAGAATCAACTTTCTTATTCAAGGAAAATTTTTTTTTCTCCACTCATCTATATTATTATTTTTAGCTATCATTCTTATGGATGAATCATCATATATCTCTTGCTTTACATGATATTTGTGAAAATTTTTGTTGTAGCTTGAAAATGAAAAAAATGGCGAACCACAAATCCAACCGCGAAGGGAATGACGATTCCAACCAATAATCAACAATGCAAAGCTCTAAACATCAATTTCAAAACCAAGAAAGCCTCACGCACTGAGCGTATGGGGGCTACCACGGGTGATTGACTCATTTTGGCGCAACAATAATTGCCACTATATGTGACCTTTCGTAGCTGAATATTTTTGGTGTCACTGCTAAATGAAGTCTTCACCAAATAGCTAAAGGCCATAGCTAAATGGCCCACCGCAAGGCACTAGATATTCCACATACCAAGCCTTGAGGTAGCGACATACCATACATCAAGTTGTATTGTTGTTGAGTTAGCGCCGAGCACATAGGGGCTGCCACGAGTGATTAAATTATTTTGGCACAACAATAATCGTTGCTGTATGCAACCCTTCGTAGATGAATATTTTTGGCGTCACTGCTAAATGAAGTCTTCACCAAATAGCTAAAGACCATAGCTAAATGGCCCACCGCAAGGCGCTAGATATTTCACATACCAAGCCTTGAGGTAGCGACATACCGTACATCAAGTTGTATTGTTGCTGAGTTAGCACCGAGCACATGGGGGCTGCCACGAGTGATTAAATTATTTTGGCATAACAATAATCGCTGCTGTATGCGACCCTTCGTAGCTGAATATTTTTGGTGTCACCGCTAAATGAAGTCTTCACCAAATAGCTAAAGGCCATAGCTAAATGGCCCACCGCAAGTCGCTAGATATTCAACACACCAAGTCTTCAAGTGTGACATTTCATAAACCAAGTCTTGAAGTTATACAAGCGATATGCTATTGCCAAAGCACACTTGAGCTAAGACTTTCAAGCTTTCTCTTTACTAATTCATTTTTTTTATACATATCTTTTAAACCATTTTAATCTTTCAAATTTTTAATCAAAATATTTTCTATAAGTCGTTTATGCTACTTCGCTTGGCCATGACTATCGCTTACTAATATAAATCACATTTGCACTTAGGGTGAAATGGAAACCTTCTCGGAACACCCAACGACAAAGAAAATCCGAACTTAATCCCCTCTCACTAAAGCCGTGACACGCTCATGAACGCTAAGCTATAACGAGCTCACGCATCCAAAATCATGGTTGATCCGCGCACGCCAAGCCATGGCATGTTCATATATCTCAAGTCATGACAAGCGCATGCATTCTAAAAATCTTTCTTGAATTTGAGATTATACATGAAGAAGGAAGTTCAAACGTTGCCATCATCAAGAAAGTTGTTGTTGTCACTCAATTCTTGCAATTGAAATCTGCGGCCAAGCCAACTAATAAGGAAAGTTTGCGCACACCTTTGAAGAATGCTTCACTAGAGTTCACTCTAAACATTGATGTCAAACAACTCAAAAATCACAAGCTAGTTGCTGGAAATCCATTCCAAAGATTTTCGAGTGGAATCTTAGTATTGATGTGAAAGCTCGGCATAAGCGGTATAGAGGGCAACGAGAAAAATTGTTGTGCTAGGAACGTGACAACCATGTACCGACGTCTCTAATGCTTAGCCCATCATTGTCCGAAAGTTAGAAGCCAAGAAAGCAAAGTATGGAGCCGCTGTTTGCGATACCATGTAGCTTCGACAAAGAGGCTAACCGAAGCGTGGGAGAAAAACTGTTGTGCTAGGAATGAAACAACCTTATACTGACATCTCGAATGCTTAGCCTATCATTGTCCCAAAATTAGAAGCCAAGTTAGCTGAGTATGGAGACGCTATCTGCAGCACAACAAATCTTCGACAAAGATGAATTATATTCTGCCCTCTATATAGCAAATGAGGAACCTCATTTTTGGAATTCATCTTGGAGAAATATGGTGAGTACTAAGGGAGGAATGAATCCTACCAACAACTCTTGGTGATGGAATACCGTTGGTTTGGCATTACCAAATTCGCTAAAGTCGCCACACCTCCAAGTGCACTCCAAGCTTATACGCATACACCATATAAGCCTTCAAGACGTGAGCGCTCCATAGCCTTTTATAATCGAGGGCTTGAAACTCATCGAACCTATCCATTCACCCTTGAATGAGTACATTCGGGTCTTTGCCACTAAATAGTTCACTAAGTGGGCGGAAGCAATTTAACTCAAGAAAAGCGATGGGAACAGTTGCAGCCAAACTCATCAAGAAGTATATCATTTGTCACTTTGACGTCTCGTTCATAAGCGACAACAATACATCTCGCCTATACCAATTTTCGAAGGCAAGCCCTATGAAATACTAGGAAGCTGACGAACTATCATGTTATCCAAGCATGGCGAGATCTTTACATGCGAAGGTGCGATGCCTTCAATAAGGTAAGGAAAGCCAACGTTTTCTTCTAATGAGAAACCTTGCGAAGCGGAAAGAAAACCAACAAATTACTCTTACGGCAAAGCCTCTACATGCGAGGGTAAAAAAAAAAAATACTCTCAATAAGGTAGGGAAAGCCAAACACATACTCTCTCAATGGTAAGCCCTATCAAATGGCTAGGAAGCCAATGAGATGTTTTATTATGGCAATATCCCTACTTGTGAGGGCACAACTAGCCCTCAACTAGGTAGGGAAGCCAACGCATCCTCAAAGGAAATCCCTACCGAATGATTAGGAAGCCGGCAAGATGTCATATCATTCATATGTGGCAAGACCCCTACTTGCGAGGATGCAATGCCCTCAACAAAGTAAGGAAAGCCAACATTTTCTTAACGGCAAGCTTTACAAAGCGGCAAGGAAGCCAACATAATATCTTATAATTCAAGCGCGCTGATCCACTACATGTGAGGACATAACCATCCCTTGAAAATATAGGAAAGTCGACGCAACGGATCACTACCTCATTGCCACATGGTAATTTGCTATACGCGAGGATAAAATCCTTTCTCAAGAAATTAGCAAGCCTATGCATTGTATATGAGAACGCGATCGCCCTATGAAATGGTGACGGATAAATGCACCATAAGCCGCAATGCGTAAAAACGTAGCCCATATGTGGGGGCTTCTTGAAACTAACGAAATAACAACCTAATACATGTCGAGAATAAGTCGACTACCAAGTGGCGAGCCAAGCTTCAATATATATGAGCTGCTGTATGTGAAACCAAACCTGCTCGTCAATAGAGCACTGAAAAATGGTGCACAGACAGCGAGACGTGCACTTAGCCAAAGCTCATTCACAAAGACATGGCAAGCAAGCAACATGTCTCCTGACTTGCCCTTACAAAGGCAAAGCCATATTCACAAATTATCCAATCAACCACAAGTCATTCTCAAGAGACTAAGTGCATATAATTTATCGAAATTATGCTACTTCATCGCCAGGTGCGCTCGACCATTCCAAGCAAGCTTTTCTCAACATATTCAAATGGTCACAGCCATACAAGAGTTGTTTTCGCAACAAAAACATGCTTATAGCCTATGGAAGAAAGGTAGAAACTCGTTCTCAAGGTAGAGAATACAAACTATTCACATCCTTGAGTACAAACTGAAAGTGGCACCAATATAACTAGATAGGAGCCGTTCTATGCATAAGTGGGTTGTCCACGAGGGTGAAATACAAGAGAAAATGTTTCCAAGGCAGCAGCCCATATTACACACTTCGACTAGTTCGAAATTTCAAAGCTTGGGGCTCGATACAAGACAATCAAATAAAAAAAAAGGGGGCAAGAAAGGAGGTAAAGGAAAATTTGAAGTGATGTCATAGTCCCATTCCAACATCACCATCTTCGGGGCGTTAGCTTGCAATCACTCTCTTCTTTACTTTAAAGCCGCAAGAGGGAGACGGACTAAAAGGGTTCAAAGTTACTAACAGCAGCCGTGGTTCCATCTATTGCAGCTCTATGTTGCTGTCCGCAGTAGCTTCAACCTCAGAAAATGATGCATTGGTAATGAGATTAGCCTCGTGGATGAAAGTCCCAACGACAGCACCACAATTCTCTAAGCCAAAGTCATCCTACAAGAAACCATAGTATAGCTCGCTCAATATACTATTATATGCAATCAAGAAAAGAAAATAAAGAAGATATGTGACTTACCAAGTAAGTTCCAAAGTTCCCGCTTGATAATGGCGTATTTCCCAAAGTACACTTATTCTATGCAAGATGGCAATGCGGCGCACTCAACAATCCCTATTGGAATGAAAAGGGGTTGGCAGCGAATTTTGACTTGCCACAACAAATTTTAACTTGCTAGAGAAATTTCGGCTTCATTTTCAAAACGGAGCTGCTGTCTGTGCAAAGTGTCGAGACTGTCGACAATTACATTGAAGGAATAGTGGCTGCGACATGGAATCGCCAACTTCGGCCCCACCAATTAATGCTAATAATCAAGCTATGCGACACATGGCTACTCTCAATGGCATTGCTGGGGGCTAAAAGCTTACTCAACCGCTATGCGCCCCTGCACTAGAAATTCAAGTTTCTTTCCTACATTTTCATTTCAAGCTTGCTGAATTGAGAAGCAACTACCACTCGGTGACTATCACCCTCACTTGCGTTCATCGCAAGAATATGATACAGGAGGCTGCCAACCAATGTAGTGGCTATGTCACACCCCTATACTACATCGCCAAGTGATATCTTCACTCCATTCTATCTATAAAAAAAAAAAAAGCTGTCCCAAGATAGCTAGTAGTATCGCTCATGACTACGACTTCATCGAAATTAATCAAGATCAAGCACAACCGCACTACAAATTGACCTTCATGACTACCGGAATCAATGGAGAGTCGACTTCGATATGAAATTCGACTTTAACTATTGCAAGAACTCAACCTCATGGGTCTTTCTCTGGCGGCGGGTTTGTGAGTTTTCCAAATAAGTTCCATCCTACACAAGCACCGACACAATTTATTCAACACATCACCAAATATATCCAAGTGATGGCAAAAAAAAAAAAAAAAGTGTTAACTCACCAAGGTGAGCATCACATCCATTTTTATCAAGTTCACGCAAGGAATGGTCTCGATACTTTATCGCTACATTCAGCGGCTACCTTCGGGCCTTGTTCACAACTTGGGGGCTTTTGTGTCCTACCAGCTGTTGTATGGATTATCTATGGATTATCGAAGCACTTGCTCCTAGAGATGGCTCCAACTGAGTCAAGCATCCTCGACACAAGCGCAACAAAGCTCATGAAAGACAAACTCATTATCCACAAACCCCTTGCCAGCTCACTGATATAAGAGAAATGACTACGCACAGGGTGCCGTAAAATAGATGAGCCAGGAAAAATCTATTTTCGACATAGACAGAGTTCCACCAAGCCTTCAAGTGGCACCCATACGACCTATGGATCAGCCATATCACAAATATACAATTCATCATTCTCCTACAACAAAAAATTATGCTCCTTGTCCGCGAAGGATCCTCTCACTTCACCAACAAAGATCGCTTTCGTTTCGGCTATATGGGTGGAGGATTGAAGGTGCTTAATAGATTTTCTTCGCTAGTATCCAAAGGTCGCCAACACACCACGCTGGGAGCAGCAATTTTAGCCTTGTACCTTGCGAATCTGCTCATGGTGATAGCAAAGATAATGGAACCACCACAATTGATATTAGGAATTTTATTCCTAAATATGTTATTCCTACAGAAAGTGGTGCGACACGCTATTAGAAAGGAATAGTGTGTTTGCTAAAGCGAAATTAAAGAAAATGGAAGTGGCGTATTAGCTAACATCTGAAGAGGAGAGTGAAACTTTTTGGCCTAAAAGCAAAGCAATTGGAATGGAGCAAAGCTAATGCTACATGTAGGTCAATGAAGGAAGAAAGTTTGAAAAGTCAAAGGCCACATATACATTACAAAGCAAAGAGGCTTCACGTCAGGTGCCTTAACAAAATAATATAAAGAATTGATGAAATCATCAAAGTAGCATGGAAGCTGCTATGAAGAAATGCTAAAATTACCATGGTGGTCACGACATTCATTAAAAAAAAAAAATTTTCTAAAGCTACATGTGGACATAAAAATCAAGGAGCATTACGGGTACAACTCAATTTACTTGGATTTCACAATCCATGAAATTTCGACACATACAAGCTTCTTTGACCCAAGAGTTTTCTACAAGTGGACTTCATGAGCGATGATATATCTACGAACAGGCTTCATCGACTTGTATCTTCTCAACAAAAAATAAAGCATTTGGGTAAACTAATTCCCAAACTCGCAAAATTTTCAAGCAATGGGAAACATCAATCACTCACATGTATGCCGCAAGCGTCACATATGCTCGAGGGGCTAATGTTGATACCCATTTTCGCGACACATTTGGTACAAGTCCGATTCAAGCAAGCCCCGACTTTCTTGTGAGCTCAATTCATGTATTATATTATATTTTATTCTTTTAAGTATGGCCCAAGCCCATGCAACTTATGGGGAAATTGAGGAAGTGTGGTTTGGAGGGTATGAGTCGGTTCCTTTCGGACCTTTTGCATGAGCCCAGCCTATGTGTGCTACCAAGTGGGTAAGGGACATTGGTAGCACCTCAGGCTCATGGAGGAGGTCTTGTATCCAAAATTTCCACCCCAAAACAACTTTTATGCTCTGGGTGACTGTGGCCCAAAGTTTTTGTCCAAACCCTTTTTTTCCTTTAAAAATGGTTGGCTCTCATTGGCCAATTTCAGCTGCTAGCTCTCATCTAGTTGAGCCTCCCAACGGTCTGAAACAACTGAAAATGAGGAGCCAATGAGGGTTTAGTCAAGCATTTCCCTTAATGATGATAAAAGTAATCCTTCCTTTTATCCAAACAAAAGCAAACCTGAAAATTACTACTTGCTTAACACCTTGGGGTCCAAAGCCTTTTCTATTGACCAAAAACTAGTCACTTAGAGCACTCTAAACTCAATATAAATTCCACAATCAGATTCAAAACCAAGGGAGCAACACCCAAGCTTAAGACAAGAGTCTTTCTTCAACTAAAAAACAACCAAGCCATGTTCTACCTAAGGACCTGAAACTTCAGAGCAAAAACTCATTTAGCCAGCCAACAATCTCACAATTCCGAAGTTTAGGGGTGAAAATATGGGTACAGGAGAACCTTCCCTCTCTTCCTCACGACCTCCCTCAATTTCCTCTTCTGTGTGACTGTGGGTCGAAGTTTCAGACCTGTTAAACCACGTTTTCCCTATAGACCTAAAACTTTAGAGCAAAAACCCACTGAGCCAATAGACATTCTCACAATTTTGAATCTTAGGGGTGGAAATATGGGTACAGGGGAACCTTCCCTCTCTTCCTCACGACCTTCCTCAATTTCTTCTTCTGTGTGACTGTGGGTCGAAGTTTCAGACCTGTTATGTTTTTATGCTTTTTTCTGCACTTTCATTATTAGCATTTTGATTTTCTCTTGTCAAAGCACCATTAGCCTTTTTTTCATTATACATTTGGAATTTTGGGCTTGATTCTCCACAAATAAACACTTCTAAAGGACCCAAGGGGAGATTTGGGCCTTTCTCACATTTTCGCGCCCTTGTCGCAAAAACTTCCCCGACAGACCTCAAAAATCTTGAACCTCTCCCTTTTACGGTTCAATGAACGGTCCGGGTTTCAAAACCATGCTAATAATACAACAAACTAACAATAGTAACGTGTTTATTGGGTTTTATTGTTGTCTTCTTGTCAAGGTGCAACCTCTATCTCTTGCTTGGGTAGGCTTACACGATACTGAAAGCCTTTGGGCTTTATTTCAAGGGTCCATCGTCGAGTTTCGGCTTGGCTACCCCATATTCTATTTGAGAACATCAAAATTTTCCTCTCAACAATTTTATAAGAACGATATTTGCATTCTTGACTAGGCTTGAAACATGCTTATTTTCACCAATCACTATATTATGCAATTTTGTAAATACATATAGTATGATACATCAATCTTATTATATTTCTATTGTCCACTAAAGATTACATCATTTTTTACAAGAAAATTTACTGAGATATTGGAGGAAACTAATAACAAACTAAAAATAATGTGTTTCTTGAGTTTCAATGAAGGAGGAGTTATTGAGACTCTAAAAGGGTGTCCAAATATCATTGAAAATGTGTTTCTTGAGTTTGCTTCGGGAGGAAGCTTGGCTGACTTGATTAAGAAAATTTGTTCTGCTTTTGTGTTGTCTGAGTTTCTAATTAGGAATTACACACTATTTTGTTTGGGTTGAAGCATGTACATGACGATGGATTTGTGTATTATATCAAGTCTCATAATGTCCTGTTGGTGCCTATTGTAAATGTGTTAGATGCAAAAGTTGCAAACTTCGGGTTGGCAAAGAGGAGAAATGTGAAAGGTGCTGGTACAAAAATAGAGAGAGAAAAAAGATTGAGTGAGGAAACCTAGAAATAATATATGAACTAAAGCGAGGTAGAGAGAGTTTTAATTTATGAAAGTGAGACAGAGAGATTATGGTTATATAGGCTTTATTAAGTGGTTTGTTTTTAGGAGATAAAGAGAGAAAATATTTTTTTTATTGTACATTTTCCCTTTCATTATGGGTTAAATTTAATTATTTTACTAAATTATAAAATCGATTATTTTTTTTAATGCATAATACATTTCTCAAATAGGATCCCAAACTCACTATCAGTAATTAAAATTACATAAATACTAATTTTAATTTGAGTTCAAATGGATAAATTTAAATTAAAAAAAGAAAAGAACATATCAAAAAAAAGAAAAGGTATAAATATGTATATATATATATATATATATATATATATATTTATATATTCTACTTTCCCTCACATCAAACGACTCAAATCCACAAGCTCCCTATGATGATTGGTTTCGAGCTGGCAATTGGACGGAATTGGACGGATTTAAGCAATCAAAGAAGTCCCCAAAGTTGGTGAAGTTAATCAGCAAGGCTTGATCAAAGGCGTTAAAGCATTGCCCCAATTGTCCGGGACGTTTTTGCGATAAAAGCAAAAATTCAAGATAATGACTGGTTTTTGGCAATAAAAGAGACTTTTATCCCCTATAGCACTGATTTGGTGTCTTGCGCTGGGTTGCTTTTTGTTTAGTGAGGAGGCTGCCATGCTAAAAAAGCATGGTTTAGGAAATAATTGGTTTGCTCTCTCATTGGTTGCCTTTCTCTGCTATTTCAGACTCTTGGAATGTGAGTGCTAGCGGTTGAAGTTGGCCAATGGAAAGTCAACTAGCAAAAAAATGTTAGTGCTCAAAACAAGGCCTCTTCCATCCCTAACCTACTTGGTAGCATAGATGGGCTGGGCTTTTGCAAAATGTCCAAAAAGAACCAATCCATACTCTCCAAACCACACTCCTTCAATTTTCCTAATATATCATACGGGCTTGGGTCATGCTTAGAAAAATAAAATAAAATAAAATATAATACATAAATTAGGCCTACAAGGAAGTCGGGCTCGGTTGAATCGAGCTTGTAGAAATGTCTCGTGAAAACAACCATCAACACTTATTCATTACATCACTAACCCTAAAGTCCTCTTTCTATCTAGAATAATAACTTACACTTGTGATTTCAAATTTTACCTTTTATTTTCTCATCACTTCAAGATTTTTCCTGGGGAGGATTTTTCATTAATTGAGGAAAAAAATGTATTTCCTGTTAAACTAGTTAACACTAAGAGGCTTTTTTTTTTTTTTTTAATTTTTTTATTTTGCGTATTTATGTTTTTTGTTTTTTCCTCTCAATAGTCTATTTGATTGGACGGACATTGTTTGGGTGTTTCTTGGGTCCTCACCTTTTGATTATATTTACTAGTTTCAAAATTTGTTAAGATTTTGAATCAGGTCAAAGCGGCTGAAATTACTAGTTTCTAGAGTTCTTTCTTTGAATATTGATATTTTGAAAAAAAAAGAAAAAAAGAAAAAAAGAAAAAGAAAAAAAAGGAAAGAAAAGAAAAGAATAAATATATATACATATATATGTGTGTGAGAGAGAGACTAAATGCAAATTACACCCTACTTTTGTTCAATGGAATCATCTAAGTTTTAAATTTATTCAATTCAGACCCATTGTCCAATTCTATTTAAAAAATTTCCATTGAGATTGCAATCAACTAGTAAAAAAAAATCTCACATAAAAAATCTATAAAATAGTTTTATTAGATTTTTTTTCATATGAAAAAAAAAATTAATGGGAAATTTTTAACAACTTGAACAACTCTACATGATTCAAATTTAACAAAAGAAAAATTAAACACGATTCAAATTAAAAAAAATAAGAAAAATGGAAAAATAATAAATGATTCAATCATTAGACAGTCACATAAGAACTTTTCTGGCAACTTTATGATGGAGGGATGGAAGAATAATATCTCCAGGAATACAGATACTAGCAAACAGTGGAGACCAAAAAGGAACAGCAGGCCACCTTTCAAATGCTGAACCTTGTCCACCTCTTATCACAGGCCTCGAAGCCTCCAACCTCATTGTAAATATCAAGTCACATTCTTTTCACTCATCACTACAACGCACGACCTTGTTCACCCTCTTTCAATTTCTTTCTTTCCTTTTCCTTTTTCTATCTTTTTTGTTTGAACAGAACGTTTGTTGAGATTCATCAGTTTCAGCAAGGCAATTCAGTAGCTTCTCGAGATCCTCTATGTTAATACAATCATCCAGAGAACAAGTGGAGAAATTATGTCCAAGTCCAGATGTATTGCAAAGATCTCCCCACTCTTCTAAGATTTCAGATACATCAAATGGTGATGCTGCTCCAATAGTTCCATTATGAACAAGTCCAGATGTATTTCCCAGGTCTCCCAACTCATCAATAATTGCAGATACATCAAAAGGAAATGCAGTGTCAGCAGTTCCATTATGATTAAGTCCAGATTTATAGCCTAGATCTCCCAACTCTTCAATAATTTCAGATACATCAAAAGGAAATGCTGCTTCAGAAGTTTCGTTATGACTAAGCCCAGATATATTTCCCAGATCTCCCAACTCTTCAATAATTTCAGATACATCAAAAAGAAATGCTGCTTCAGCAGTTTCTTTATGACTAAGTCCAGATGTATTGCCCAAATCTCCCAACTCTTCAATAATTTCAGATACATCAAAAGGAAATGCTGCTTCAATAGCTCCGTTATGACTGACATTCTGCAAATTTGTAAAATTCTACATTAGAAAAGATTAAAACTTCAAAGAACATTTGCTAGCAAAGCTTCAGAAAAATATGTTAAATGCAATCATAGTAAAGGGAACTCAGCGACTTCAGCCTCCCAAATTATATTATCATAGTTCAACAACTTTTCGTTCATAAATGATATTATCAACTTTCAGGGGCAAAGTACACCTTCTCTCCAATTGACAAATGTTTTAAAATGTAAATTCAAATTTTATATGGAAAATAGCACATCAAAAGTATAGAGGGTCAATTAAAGGAATTCTTGCATCAGAAGCTCTTTTTCTGGAAATACAAATTCAGAACCTTGATAACCATTATTTGTTTATTCACAAGCAACACTCTTTTTATTGTTCAAAAATACAAGTGAGGAACAAGCAAATATGGGAATGGAAAAGATATGAAGCTTTATATAAAAAGGTCAGTAGAGATTTCAAAAGCTCACCATAAACCCACATGATCTCTGTGGCAGTGGATCAGACAGATCTGACAAAGATATGAGCTGAGCAGCACCACAAGGATTGCTAGGAAACAGCTCTGCATCAGTATAATCATTGTATCCAGCATAGAGGCCATTACTTGGAATGTGATGAGATTCACCAGCTTCAGGAGCAAAATTCAGAGGCTTCTCGAGATCACTCATGTAAAGACAATTGTCTGGAGAACCAGTGGACAAATCATATCCATCTTCACTTGGTCCAGCTGTGTAGCCCAAATCTCCCAAGTCTGAGTAAATGGTAGATTCCTCGACAGGGAATTCAAAATCCAAACCGGAGTTATTTGATTCCATAACTTTGATTCCCAGTATCCAATTTCCTCACGAGGAGTGAAGAATAATAATTCGTAATCTGCTGTACCTTAATCAACAAATAGCCAATCCCTTTTCCCAACAATGCAATGAGAATGAAGCTAAAATCGACACAGTAGCAAAAGAAATCAGTCAAGTCCAATGCCGAAACAATATCTTCCAAGAACACCAGAGCCTCCCCCGGTTCACGAAGTTAAAATTGCACCAAATGATTGATGCATGCTTGTTCTTGAGATAAACTAAAGGCATTTGGTGCAGAATATAAACCTGAAATTTAGCCACACAATGTTAATAAACAGCCCCATAAATTTAAAAACAAAAATAAAAACCCAAAACAGATAATGATAAGGGGGAAAAAAAAATCAACAATCATCAACTGATCATATCTTAGTAAAGAAACCCCCCTGAATAATCTATTTACATTAAAAGGATATAATATTAAACAAAACCCAAAACCCAGATAAAGTGAAAATTGAAACAACTAATAGATGTTTGACTAAATCAAAACAGACCCAGATAATTTTTTGATAAATAAAACAGACCCAAATAGTTTCTTGATAAATAAAAGAGACCCATATATTTATCCCAAAAAAATAGAAAAAAAGAAAAAAGAAAAAAAAAAGAGACCCATTAAATATTAACACGAAAGAAGAAAATAAACCAGAGAATTAGTAATAGAACTAACCGAAATCGCCCACAATAAGAACCATATAGAATGAAAAGCAACAAAATTTCCCTTTTGTTTGGCAAATTAAAGCAAACCCAGATAATAAAACGATCAAGGCTACCCTAATTTTGATCGCATAAACACAATAAGCGTAAAAACCCTAAATTTGAAACTCAGATGATATCATCAAGCAAAAAAAAAAAAAAAGAGTGAAAGAAACGTACCTGAACAGAACTGAAGCGAGAGGCAGAGAGAGAGAGAGACACCGAGACTATTTTTTTAGTTTGAAAAAAGAGCGAGTGAGTGTGACTGTGAGAGAAGGGTTACCGTTATATAGTAGTACGATAATGTGCGTTTTTATTACGCGTTTTTATTTTTATTTATTTTTAATTGTACTTTCCCCCTTAATTAATTAATTATGGGTTAAAATTAAATTAGTAATATATACAAATTGTCCTTAATCTTAGGGCTGTCCATGGGTCGGGCGGGTCGGGTTTGTGCCCAACCCGCAACCGACCCGCCGGAGATCGGGTAGGGACGTGCCGGACCCGCAACCGACCCGTATTAGGGTCGGGTTTTACTGGTCGGTTTCCCGTCGGGTGAGCAGCGGTTTCGGGTGAGGCCGAAACCCGCCGGAGAGGACGAAAAACGTAGAAAATCGGCGAGATCTCTCCCGATCCGTCCAAGATCCGGTGCAATCTAGCCGGATTTGGCAGAGATCTCGCCAAATCCGATGGCTTTTCCCCCAAATCGTGCTGAGAATCGCCGGATCTGGTGTTTTAGTCGCCGAAATCTGCCAAATAGTGCTGGAAAACTCGCCGGAAAGCTTGAAATCGCAGCTCGTCTTTCTCTCTTCGGGCGGGTCGGGTTGAACGGGTTTTGAAGGAAGGGAACCGAAACCGAACCGCCGGCGTCGGGTTTTGAAGCTCGGGACCCGCGTCCGACCACCGGAGCTGTCGGATCGGGTTGTAGCGGGTCGGGTACGGGCGGGTTGGGCGGGTTGGGCAGGTCAGCGGGTGAGATGGACAGCCCTACTTAATCTTTAGAAAATTAGGTTAAATTGATTTTTTTTTTAAATGTATATTCTGTTTCTCAAATTAAGATGCTCAAACTCACTTTCAGTAATTAAAATTACACAAATATTAATTTTAATTTGAGTTCTAATGGATCAAATTTAAAAATAAAAATAAACAAAAAATAAAGGAAAAAGGATTTTTTTTTTTTTTTTTCCATTCCCTTTTTTTTGCCTACTGTAATACATATAGTATCAAATGAGTCAAATCCCACAGGCTGAGGCGGCTCCCTATGAAAATTGGTTTATGAGTCGGCAATCAAAGGAGTTGGTGAAGTTGATTGATTGGTATATTTGGCACCATCAATATCATTCAAAAGAATACCCTACCCTATCCACCACATCACTAACCCTAATGTTCCCTTTCTGTCTAACAACACGTATTTGTGATCTCAAGTTTTTTTTTTTTTTCCCTCATCACTTTAAGATTTTTCTTTTGTTTTGGGGGGGGGGGGGGGGGGGGGATTTTTCTTTTATTTGAGGAAAAAATATATATTTCACATGAAATAAACTAACGCTAAAGGCACAATTTTTTATTGATGATCTTGATAAATTTTTTGAATTTTCACGGTCTGATGGGTATTACAATATGAATAGTGTGCAATTTTTAAGAAAAAAAATCTGTTAGATTTTTTAATTTTACCGAATTTAGTAACGATAAGGGAAATTTGTATGTTACTAATTAAGTAAGAGAAATTATACAGTCTTCTGGTGGACTACGTCATTTATCCATCATTCCACTAAAAGACTTTCACTTGTTTAAAATTGTTGAGTCAAATCCCACTTGTTTAAAATTGCTGAGTCAAGTTTATGTTTAAAAAAAATTTCTAACTCAGCAATTTTAAATAGGTGTAAGTCTTTTAATGGAATGATGGACTACGTCACTTGTCCACTATGTAGACCTTGTAATTTCTCAAATAAATAGGGAGTATAGCTTGATTAAATATATTAGTTATTTTTTAAGGAGTGCAATTAATCCTAGAATCCATTTTCCCATTTTACCCCTTTTGCATAATTTCTTTTGTTTTAAGGACAAAGTTTGATAACAAACTTAGTTGTAGATTAAAGGCTATAACGCCACTTAATACTTTTTCATTGAATGCGAATTTTGACAAATTCATCATTGGATTATATTTATTTCTTATATTTTTCATGTTTGCAAAATTTCAAGAACATAAAAAAAATCAAAAGTTATGTCATCAATTAAATATTTAAATTTCAAGTTTTTGTAGTCTAAAATTATACATAAAAAATAAGTTTATAAATTGAATAATAAATAACATCCGATTTGTATGAAATTTGATATATATTTTAAGAATATAAAGAACATACAATCCAACTATTAGATTTTCAAAATATAAATATTTTTTATAGTTGTAGCCTAAGGTTTTAACTAAATTTGTAGTCAAACTTTGTCTTTATTTTAATTCTTTCTTTACATTTTTTTTAGACATACTTTAGATGCAGAGGATCATGATAATTTTGACCACATTTGTAAAAATTGTTAACAGTGTCAAGCAATTATTATATAAATTTTCAATATAATCAATTTACATCATAATCATTTTCCTCTATGGTAATTTACTTACGAGTTCATATCAAAAATTTTTTTTTTTTTTTGGTTTCTTTTTAAGATAGTATACTGGGGAAAAAAAATGAAAAAAGAAACATAAGTTCTAAAGAAAAATGACACGTATTATCTTCTTCTTTTTCTTCTAAATGAAAAAAAAAAAAAAAAAAGAAACATGAGCTCTAAAGAAAAATGACACATATCTTCTTCTTCTTCCTTTTTTCTTTCTTTTTCTTTTTTTGCATAATGTTAGCTCTTTTTTTTATTTTATTTTAAGAGTAAAATATAAAAATCACCCATAAGGTTTGGGACTAACCTTAGATACTATCAAGACTTTTCAAAAATATCTATTTTTTCTCATTAAGGACAAACAACACTTAACATTGTTTTAAAGTTTCCTAATTCTGGAAGTCTACTACTTCCTTTTAATAGCTTGTCTTGACTACACAGGTCTCATGATGATTGCATTATGACAATCATGAGCGCAAAAGACTGTGTGAGTAAGAAATTGTAAATAAATAGCAGCCAAAGATGGAAACAAAACCAAAGGAGTAAGACATTTTTCAAGCGGCATTGAGTGGTGTTTGTGGTCTAGATACAAATTGGATTTATACTTTTCGTGTTTTATAAGCAATCAAAATTGTCATATGACCAAAAAGAGAATGATAAAGATAAATACTACCAAAATTTGTTATAAATTCGAAACTTTTTCACCATATACAAAATTATAAGATCTTGTATGTAATAGATCAAAAAAATAAAAGTATGGGCAAAACCATAAGGATTTTAGAGCTACAGCACTTCTTTGTAAATATCTTTCAATTTCTTTCTTTCCTTTTCCTTTTTCTATCTTTCTTGTTTGAACAGACCGTTTGTTGAGATTCATCAGCTTCAGCAAGGCAATTCAGTAGCTTCTCAAGATCCTCTATGTTAATACAATCATCCAGAGAACAAGTGGAGAAATTATGTCCAAGTCCAGATGTATTGCAAAGATCTCCCCACTCTTCTAAGATTTCAGATACATCAAATGGTGATGCTGCTTCAATAGTTCCATTATGAACAGATGTATTTCCCAGATCTCCCAACTCATCAATAATTGCAGATACATCAAAAGGAAATGCAGTGTCAGCAGTTCCATTATGATTAAGTCCAGATTTATAGCCTAGATCTCCCAACTCTTCAATAATTTCAGAAACATCAAAAGGAAATGCTGCTTCAGAAGTTTCGTTATGACTAAGCCCAGATGTATTGCCCAAATCTCCCAACTCTTCAATAATTTCAGATACATCAGAAGGAAATGTGGCTTCAATAGATCCGTTATGACTGACATTCTGCAAATTTGTAAAATTCTACATTAGAAAAGACTAAAACTTCAAAGAACATTTGCTGGCAAAGCTTCAGAAAAATATGTTAAATGCAATCATAGTAAAGGGAACTCAGCGGCTTCAGCCTCCCAAATTATATTATAAATTAAGGTGAAGCCGTTTAGTTCAACAACTTTTCGTTCATAAATGATATTATCAACTTTCAGGGGCAAAGTACACCTTCTCTCCAATTGACAAATGTTTTAAAATGTAAATTCAAATTTTATATGGAAAATAGCACATCAAAAGTATAGAGGGTCAATTAAAGGAATTCTTGCATCAGAAGCTCTTTTTCTGGAAATACAAATTCAGAACCTTGATAACCATTATTTGTTTATTCACAAGCAACACTCTTTTTATTGTTCAAAAATACAAAGTGAGGAACAAGCAAATATAGGAATGGAAAAGATATGAAGCTTTATATAAGAAGGTCAGTAGAGATTTCAAAAGCTCACCATAAACCCACATGGTCTCTGTGGCAGTGGATCAGACAGATCTGACAAAGATATGAGCTGAGCAGCACCACAAGGATTGCTAGGAAACAGCTCTGCATCAGTATAATCATTGTATCCAGCATAGTGGCCATTACTTGGAATGTGAAGAGATTCACCGGCTTCAGGAGCAAAATTCAGAGGCTTCTCGAGATCACTCATGTAGAGACAATTGTCCGGAGAACCAGTGGACAAATCATATCCATCTTCACTTGGTCCAGCTGTGTAGCCCAAATCTCCCAAGTCTGAGTAAATGGTAGATTCCTCGACAGGGAATTCAAAATCCAAACCGGAGTTACTTGATTCCATAACTTTGATTCCCAGTATCCAATTTCCTCACGAGGAGTGAAGAATAATAATTCGTAATCTGCTGTACCTTAATCAACAAATAGCCAATCCCTTTTCCCAACAATGCAATGCAATGAGAATGAAACTAAAATTGACACAGTAACAAAAGAAATCAGTCAAGTCCAATGCCGAAACAATATCTTCCAAGAACACCAGAGCCTCCCCCGGTTCACGAAGTTAAAATTGCACCAAATGATTGATGCATGCTTGTTCTTGAGATAAACTAAAGGCATTTGGTGCAGAATATAAACCTGAAATTTAGCCACACAATGTTAATAAACAGCCCCATAAATTTAAAAGCAAAAATAAAAACCCAAAACAGAAAATGATAAGGGGAAAAAAAAATCAACAATCATCAACTGATCATATCTTAGTAAAGAAACCCCCCTGAAAAATCTATTTACATTAAAAGGATATAATATTAAACAAAACCCAAAACCCAGGTAAAGTGAAAATTGAAACAACTAATAGATGTTTGACTAAATCAAAACGGACCCAGATAATTTTTTGATAAATAAAACAGACCCAGATAGTTTCTTGATAAATAAAAGAGACCCATATATTTATCCCAAAAAAAAAGAAAAAAAGAGAGACCCATTAAATATTAACACGAAAGAAGAAAATAAGCCAGAGAATTAGTAATAGAACTAACCGAAATCGCCCACAATAAGAACCATATAGAATGAAAAGCAACAAAATTTCCCTTTTGTCTGGCAAATTAAAGCAAACCCAGATAATAAAACGATCAAGGCTACCCTAATTTTGATCGCATAAACACAATAAGCGTAAAAACCCTAAATTTGAAACTCAGATGATTTCATCAAGCAAAAAAAAAAGAGTGAAAGAAACGTACCTGAACAGAACTGAAGTGAGAGGAAGAGAGAGAGAGAGAGAGAGAGACACCGAGACTATTTTTTTAGTTTAAAAAAAGAGCGAGTGAGTGTGACGGTGAAAGAAGGGTTACCGTTATATAGTAGTACGATAATGTGCGTTTTTATTACGCGTTTTTATTTTTTTATTTTTAAAATTGTACTTTCCCCCTTAATTAATTAATTATGGTTAAAATTAAATTAGTTATATACAAATTGTCCCTAATCTTTAGAAAATTAGGTTAAATTATTTTTTTTTTTAAATGTATATTCTGTTTCTCAAATTAAGATGCTCAAACTCACTTTCAGTAATTAAAATTACAGAAATATTAATTTTAATTTGAGTTCTAATGGATCAAATTTAAAAATAAAAATAAACAAAAAAAAAAGGAAAAAGGATTTTTTTTTTTTTTTTTTTTTTCATTCCCTTTTTTATGCCTACTGTAATACATATAGTATCAAATGAGTCAAATCCCCCAGGCTGAGGCGGCTCCCTATGAAAATTGGTTTTTGAGTCAGCAATCAAAGGAGTTGGTGAAGTTGATTGATTGGTAAATTCGGCACCATCAATATCATTCAAAAGAATACCCTACCCTATCCACCACATCACTAACCCTATTGTCCCCTTTCTGTCTAACAACACGTATTTGTGATCTCAAGTTTTTTTTTTTCCCCTCATCACTTCAAGATTTTTCTTGGGGGGGATTTTTCATTTATTGAGGAAAAAAAAAAAAAATATATATATATATATATATATATATATTTCACATGAAATAAACTAACGCTAAAGGCACAATTTCTTATTGATGATCTTAATAAATTTTTTGAATTTTCACGGTCTGATGGGTATTACGATATTAATAGTGCACAATTTTTAAGAAAAAAAATCTGTTAGATTTTTTAATTTTACCGAATTTAGTAATGATAAGGGAAATTTGTATATTACTAAATAAGTAAGAGAAATTATACAGTCCTCTGGTGGACTACGTCATTTGTCCATTATTCCACTAAAAGACTCACACTTGTTTAAAATTACTGAGTCAAATCCCACTTGTTTAAAATTGCTGAATCAGGTTTATATTTTAAAAAAATTTCTAACTCAGCAATTTTAAACAGGTGTGAGTCTTTTAATGGAATGATGACCACGTTACTTGTCCACTATATAGACCTTATAATTTCTCAAATAAATAGGGATTATAGCTTGATTAAATATATTAGTTATTTTTTAAGGAGTGCAATTAATCCTAGAATCCATTTTCCCATTTTACCCCTTTTGCATAACTTGTTTTGTTTTAAGGACAAAGTTTGATAACAAACATAGTTGTAGACTAAAGGCTATAATGCCACTTAATATATATATATATATTTTTTTGAATGTGAATTTTGACAAATCCATCATTTTTATATTTCTTTTTATATCTTTCATGTTTGCAAAATTTCAAGAACATCAAAAATCAAGAGTTATGTCATCAATTAAATATTTAAATTTCGAGTTTTTGTAATCTAAAATTATACATAAAAAATAAGTTTATAAATTGAATAATAAATAACATCCGATTTACATGAAATTTGATATATGTTTTAAGAATATAAAGAACATACAATCTAACTGTTAGATTTTCAAAATATATATATTTTTTATAGTTGTAGCCTAAGATTTCAACTAAGTTTATAGTCAAACTTTGTCCTTATTTTAATTCTTTCTTTACATTTTTTTAAACATACTTTAGATGCGGAGGATCATGATAATTTTGACCACATTTGTAAAAATTGCTAAAAGTGTCAAGCAATTATTATATAAATTTTCAATATAATCAATTTACATCATAACTATATTCCTCTATGGTAATTTACTTATGAGTTCATATCAATTTTTTTTTTTTTTTGGTTTCTTTTTAAGATAGTATACTGGGGAAAAAAAATGAAAAAAGAAACATGAGTTCTAAAGAAAAATGACACGTATTATCTTCTTCTTTTTTTTTCTAAATGAAAAAAGAAACATAAGTTCTAAAGAAAAATAACACGTATCTTCTTCTTCCCTTTTTTTTTTCTTTTTCTTTTTTTGCAGAATGTTAGCTCTTTTTTTTTTTAAGAGTAAAATATAAAAATCACCCATAAGGTTTGGCACTAACCTTAAGATACTCTCAAGACTTTTCAAAAATATCTATTTTTTCTCATTAAGGACAATCAACACTTAACATTGTTTTAAAGTTTCCAACTTCTCTACCTTCTTCAGTCAAAAAAAGGTTTCCTACTTCTCAAAGTCTACTACTTCCTTTTAATAGCTTGTCTTGACTACACAGGTCTCATGATGATTGCATTATGACAATCATAAGCGCAAAAGACTGTGTGAGTAAGAAATTGTAAATAAATAGCAGCCAAAGATGGAAACAGAACCAAAGGAGTAAGACATTTTTCAAGCGGTATTGAGTGGTTGTTTGTGGTCTAGGTACAAATTGGATTTATACTTTTTGTGTTTTATAAGCAATCAAAATTGTCATATGACTGATTCTCAAAAAAAATTGTCATATGGCCAAAAAGAGAATGATAAAGATAAATACTACCAAAATTTGTTATAAATTCGAAACTTTTTCACCATATACAAAATTATAAGATCTTGTATGTAATAGATCAAAAAAAAAAAAAAAAAATGTATGGGCAAAACCGTGAGGATCTTAGAGCTACAGCACTTCTTTGTGTTCAAATTTGCCTAAGGGCTTAAAAAAGAAATAAAAAAATAAAATGAAAAACTGGCAAACCGAATGGATCGGCCGACTGCCCGAACTTAATCTTTTTTCTTTTTATTTTTTTAGATTTTTCTTGGTCCGATTCGATTTCGGTTTGTATTTTTGAAAAACCGAAATTGGTCAGTTTGGTCTTGGATTCAGAAAATATTAAAATGGAATTGCACCAAAACTGACCATATTGAATATTAATATATACAATTTTTACCAAGATTGTATTGGTAGGATAGTGGTAAGGACACGTGAGTTGAATGCATTTATCCTAGGTTCGACCCTGCACTGTTCTCCCTTTCTCTCTCTTTTGTTTTGGTCACGCCACTCCTCACCTTCTCCATCGTTCCTGCCTTTCTCTACCTCCCTCCTTATCACCTCTCTCTTATTTTGGTATGTTCTTTGAATCTCATTTTCTCCTTTTTGTTTAATTAATTGTGACTTGTTTGTGTTGTTTGTTTGCTGAAAATACATGATTTTTAGTATATTTTTGTTGTGTTTGCTTAGTGCTTGGCATTTGGGTGCAGAGAAAATATGGGAAAACAAAGGGAAATAGGTTTTCTTTTCTTTGACTTGTTTGGTTTTTAACAAATTGGAAGAAACCGAAAACTGACCGACCCGAACCAATTGAAAACCAATTAATTTGGTTCAATTTTCCTTACTACGGTTCGATGTCTGACAAATATGGCAAAATAAAAAATTTAGGCTTGGCGGAAAAATTGCCCTTCAGCTTGACCGATTTCACCCCTAACACCATTACTTCAATAGAACTGCATTTTTTGAGTAAGGATCTTTTTTTTCTCTCTTTTTTTGTTATGGGTAAGTATTACATGCATGATGTGTCTAGAGTCTAGAACCCCCCACAGCCTTACCCTTCATTCAGTACTTTGGGAGTCAAGGATCTACTAGATAAAATCTTTAAAACCCTGCTCTTAAACATAATGTATATAACCATCCCACTCAGGCTACAGTTTATACCACCTTTTTCAAATGTTCTTCTCACACAGTCCGGGCAACTTCTACTGTAATTTCAGGTACAAAACAGATTTCTGTTCATAGCCTAATATCAATTTTTGAATGAGTTGCGTTCTCCAGGGCCAAAAAAAGAAAAAAAAAAAAAGAAAACCCTCTGCTCTACCCATATAACAGTTTTTTTGGCCCCCTTGCATCTGTCACTGAGTCTGTGTCACTTGCTAAACCTCCATCCACAATGCACAATCCCATAGGAAACAGCGCACCTGGGCTGGTAATAGCAACAAGATTTTATAAAAGTGTCCCTTTGGATTTCAGCAACAATTAAAAAACACGTCAAAAATTATATTTACAAAAAATAATCTTGTACATACATGCGCACAGCTTTTGCTCATTGCCACTCATAAAGGGACACAAAAACTGATGAAATCAGTGCCACAAATTTCTTTTATATTTGAAGAGTTTCAACCGAACAAATTTCACTGTAGAAGACAACTGGATCAATTATACATGATTCAATCATATACCATCTTAGAAGAACTTTTCTTGTAACTTCATGATGAAATGACAGAAGAATAACAACTCCAGGAAGACAGATACTAGCAAATAGTGGCGCCCAAAAAGGAACAGCAGGTCACCTATCAAATGCTGAATCTTGTCTACGCTCTTATCAGAAGAATATAACTTCAGATGGAAATGAAGTTGTAAAGAACCCAAACAAGTTGGATGCTTCCGAACACTTGGTGCAAAATCTGTAGCAATCAAAATCTCACCCAGCAAACATGGTCTCTGTAGCTATTTCATGTCTGATCTGTTTTCTCCAGTGGAGTCATCCTGTACAGTGTGTGCTCCCCGACGTGGGTAGGAGGGCTATACATCTCCAAACAAGTTAAATTGCCCACCAGCCAGCAGAGTTCCATATTACATGAAACAAGGGGAAAAAAATAAAAATAAAAAATAAAAAAGCCTGCTGAAGTAAAATCTGCATGCTTAACTTCTGAGAAAGAATTTCTGCCGATACAGTTACAAATCTCTTGCATTGAGAAAAAGCATGCCATAAATTGCTACCCCATACTCCTTTCTGCCTCCAATAAAACTCCAAAGCCATCCGACAGCGGCCAAATGTCCTCAAATCACACAGTGACTGAAATTCAATTTTATTTGAAGTGCCTAAACTGGGCTGGCTTTGTCAAATGGAACATCCATGTAATCAATTAGATTCAATTTCACAATATTCCGTTCAAAACCCTCTGATAATAATCATACTGCCTTGTCCGCCATGCATCTAAGCTGCTGCTTATTAGCGAAAGCACCAATGACACACATTGCTGCACAAAAGATACCAATATGAAAACAATAGCAACGAAATGTTGTACAGTTAAGAAGGGTAATCAGATTAAAATCAAACCTCTTCTGTTAAACTTAAATGGTATCGTTTTCTTAAGTTCTGTATTGTCCGAGGACCACCTTTAAAGCAGGGGAAACCAGAGTCCTGATCCATACATAGAAGAATAGGAGCTTAGTAAACCAGGCATCATCAATACAGACACTTATAGTAAGTTATCTACACCCTCTATCTCACCATGTGCATGATCACACGATTCACACCACATGCACCAACCCACCCACTTACATGCACACAGGTATATGAAGTGTAATCTAAAGTTGGCCAACAAAATGAATCAGAGCATTCCAATTTGAGGTGGCCTTCAAATTTATAAGTTAAATGGTATTGTTTCCATGCCATTATCCGTACACAAGTCCTTGAAAACCTTAGATGTCTGAGTTGTGTCCAAACCAGACATGGAGAATGGTGGTGAAACTAGGGTGCAGGCCAAAGGAGAGTTTCAACCTGACCATCCACAAAACTACTATACCCACCAGAGGATTGTACACTTCATTAAATGCAAGCCCTTAGGCCCATAAATCACATAGACTAGGTTTGTAAAACAAAAGTAAATATTAGATGATATTGGGGTGCAGAAAGCTAAAATTGGTTTTACCTGCAACATCTCAACAAGAAGAATAATGCGCTCAGCATGCTTACGACAAGTAAGAAAGCCTTGAATGCATAAAACCTGAATTTGAAGGGCAAAGACCATAAGTGAAATATAACCCTAAAAAATTTGACAAGCTGATTTGAAGACTTCTAAAAAAACAAACCCAAAAGTTTTTTTTTTTCAGAACCTTAAAATAATCAAAGAACTCGCTTGGAACTCCCTCAGCATCAGAATCCATGACCTAGAACAATCACAAGATTCCAATCACTTCAGAATTAAAAGATAAATTTATAATAAATCAAGATAGTAATAATAAGCCCAACAAAGATTGTTACGAAAAACATAAGGAAAAAAATGTACGTCTCGCAACACCAACACCTAACCTCAAGAAGTTCACGTGTTAATTTAAAAGGTGCACTCTCAAAATTGACGCCTCCAGGTGAATTGGAAAGCATGAAGCCAAAATCAATATGTATGATATGACCTTCTTCATCCAATAAGAGGTTGCCATTGTGCCGATCCTTCACCTGGACATGGTCTAATGAGAAGCAGATACAAAACAAGCCACTTAAACAGGCATATGCTATAGAAATTCCTTCACTGTAACCTAATAAGTTTCAAACCAAGAGGATGGATGCACAAGCACATTAAGTGCAAATAGAGACATTTTGCTGGTGATCATCTGTTTATGGAACCACTTCTGCATGGCATTATTTGGTCCAAAATAATCGATTGTTATTTGACCAGTTGGTCATCAGTGTCAAACAGAGTTGTATGTAAAAGGTATGTACAATTACAGATACTGCTGTTCACTCTCAAGATGCAAGCTACTTGTTACAAGACTCATAAAAGAATAAAACTTATTCATGGCAATTCAGTACCATCCAAAGAATTACAACTGACTAGTCTACCAATAAGAAATAAATGAGAAAAATACGTAATAAAAAATGTTATAAGAAATTTTCATGAACAGAAGAGAAATTCAATGGAAAACCTAAAAACACAAAGACACATCTGACATCTTAGAAAGGGTAAATTATGTCTAACTATTGGTAGAAGTTACTTCAGCATTTCCTTTATTTAAGGAGTTAAGTGTAATGGCAATTTGTGAAAATTTGTATTCTAAATTTCTTCCTGACCCACATTTTACTAAGATCCAATTGTAAACCTTAGGATTGACAATATCAATGTGAAGCCTCAAAAATCAATAGATATACAACATCATAGTTCTGTATCACATTTTCTCCACCAAAGCAGACAACTCTCTCTCATGTAAGAAAAGTCTATCTATAACAGGATCATATCATTAATACATTCAAAGTGCTGTATTAACTTTCCATTTCCCATTTGGCTCAAGTTCAAGTTGTAGTTTCAGATTTAGTATATTAAAATTTGCATCTCCCTTATTTCACTTACAATGTCTCCTACCATACTTGTTCCTATTATCTTAGTCTAATCTCTCACAAAACTTCCGCTTCCTCTCCCTAAACGAGAGACATGCATTTGTTGCTGGTTGGCTCATTTTTTGAGTCTTCTATTTCTTTTGCCATGCTTCACCCCTTCAATCTCTGATTATTCTTTCCCCACTTATCCCTGGCCATTGGTTATGCAACTGAGCCCTTGATCATGAAGGTAGGCAAGATGGCAATGGGCAAATGTGATTGTCTTGTCAAGTTTTGGAGCTTTGGCTGACAAATCGCCATTTGACCTCCACTAAATCATTTATCACATTGTTAAAAACCTTTCCAACCCCTACATATCATCCTTCTAGTACAATCACCAACCCACAGACTGCAGTTGCTCTTCCCTTCAAACACGACCATGTATAAGTACTGACCCCAACCATTACTGCATTTTGGATTAGAAAAGATTTGCCTAATTCCCTCAAATTTCTGATGAAAAATTGTTTCAAGGGCATAACAATTAAATCTGAAAGTGTTGAACGAAGCCGAAGTGCTCCTTCTTGCTCTAGCAGCATGTGATGCATAATTCTTTCCCCCTTTTTGATAATTGCAAGCCCATAAGCCTTACCTCCTTCTAAGACTATTTTGAACAATTTAGATTTGATTTAAATTATTTTTTTGCCTCCCATGGGTTCTGATTAATTGCTGTCCCCACCAGTTGGCCTCCTAGTTTTGCAATCAATAAAATTGCCGAGGAGGTCCAGTCCTACACACAGAATTTAAACCCACAAGTTGACACTCCATGGAGGGGAGGAGGTGCTATTTGAGCTGGCTCGATAGGTTGAAACCAAAAGAATATATATGATATAATACCTATTAGGGGTTTTTGCCCATTATACCCTGAGCAAACCAGTGTAGGGTAAAATAACAAGACTTATAGGCTAAAAATCAATGCATTAGCAATTTAGCATAGATATGATGTATACAATATAAATCAATCCCTTAGTTTAAGCAAACAAAAAAAACGTGGGGGAATTATAGTTTTATATTTAAGTAGAAAATTTTTAAAATAGACAATAAGCTATAATTCCTTACAAACAACATCCAAAGGGATCAATTATCTAATATGTTTCTTTTCTAAAAGCAACTAAAAAACAATTTGATAAGTAATAAAAAAATTTATTGATATGAAGACTACTTCATGTAATAAAAATCATATCTTAAACACTACGGTCCCTCCAAATCATTGAAAATAATTTACTTATCAAAATAAATAGCTTCATAATCTATTAATTGCATTGCAGTGGAAAAGCTATCTCCTCACACCGCATTATTTAAGAAGAGTTTATTACATGTAAACAAAGCATAAATAGCAACTGTCACAAATAGTATTGTAAGTTCACAATGCAGAAGAGACCTACATAAAACCTCCAACATCAGTATCCTAATTCATGACACATCATTTCAATTTGAGAATGCTACTCTGAACAACTCCCACATGAGCATCCTACTTATGTGGGGTATGCGTGTGTGTGTGTGAGAGAGAGAGAGAACAATACCTGCAGAAGGTAGCACACAAGGGAATATCCAGCCATACTCTCAACAAAATTCCTCTGCAGAAAAAAAAAATGGAATGATATAATCTTTAACTGAAAATAAAAATTCAATTCTACTTCTTCATCCTTCAAAATAAAGTTTTTTTGTATAGAGTAATAATGAGCTAAATGAGTCAATCAAATGAGGAATCAAAAAAATTCATCCAAAAATAAAGCTTTCCAGGATGCTCCCTCTTTCTTTCTTTTTTGGACAAGTAAAAGAAAATTACTACAAAACACCAAAAATCATGAGTGCAACCAAGTGTTGGTATTTTGCAAGAGAAAAAGCCAGAAAATTGTTTTAAATGACATTTTGCAAGCCAATGTTGTTAAAAGCGAGCTTAAAACTCAAAGCTTGAAGCCCCAAGGTCTCAGCACTTCTCTTGGCCAAAAAAAAGGCTCTTTTAATGAAGTGCGCTTTTTTATTTTATTGCTAAAAAAGATATTGATCATCAAAATTAATTGCACTGAATAACATGGACTAATGATTTATTATACAACCACTATTCTTAAGGTGCTGCACTACACAAACAATTTTTTTTTTTTTTTTTAACACTTTACATCAGAAGATACAAAAAAGATTAATTTCCCATTCTTGTGCTTGTCTTCGACTTTTAGAAATATTTTGATTGAACCATTCAACCATATACATCATTTGATCACAACTATCATGGTTATGTATTTGATAAAGTACAAGAGAATTATATAAATTGCAAGGCTTAAACTTTCTACAACTAGATTTTTATGATATTTTCCATTGATAATTGTTTTCAATTTACTACATAAAAAGTTTAAGAATTGAAATAAGTTAAGTAAAATTTGAATAAACATTATAATTTTTTTTTAATAGGTAATAAGACTTTTATTGAGAAAAAATTGAACATCATGTTCACGATGGTGAACACTTTGAACAAGAAAACAAATACAAAAAGATCAAGAGCTAAAGCAAATAGAAACTAAAAAATTAGATACAGCAGTACAGTTCATACACCCCCAAACACGAGCCCAAAGAAAAAAAGTATGAAAAAGGAGACAAGTTATACAATTGCACTTACCTAATAGGTAAAAAATATACAAATTTTGAGTTTTTATATATATTTTTATTATATGTTACAAATATTTTTATTAAATGTTGTTAGATATTAAATTTGAAAATTGTGTGCTTTACTTCAATCAAGCGTGCACTTGCATTTCGCACTTAGCCTCCAAGAGGCCTATGCGCTTAAGTGCGCTTGATGCTTTTACCAACACTGGCTCAACATACCCTATCACCCTCAAACATATAGTTATCTGCTCTAATCACTTCTCAACATCAAAAGAAAAAAGTCCAGTGCCCCATGCTAAAAGACTCCTACATTCCTTATATCTCCATTTCCTGCCTTCTAACAAAAACAACACCAGTAAGGTATCCCTATTTTACATACATACGTGTATATAACTCTCTCTCTCTCTCTCCACTTCCAGCCTTCCACCAAAAATAACACCAATAAGGTATAATTCGTTCATATACATACTTGCGCATATAAGTATAAATGCGTGTCTGTACACATTCACATACACCTCTCTCTCTCTCTAACTACCTCTTTTTTTAGAAAATATTATAATAAAAAAATCCTAATTTAAGTAATTCTTTCTTTTCTTTTTTTAAAGATATATCACATCTGCACCATAACTATACTACCAACAAAACTTCTAAGCAAAAGGAGGGAAGGGCAGGACTTCATTCAAGTCAATATTAAGCCCATTTACAGCCTAACTTTGTTTTAGTACTGATACACCCCCTCATGTTAAAAAGCTCTTAAAACATGGGAATGAGTAAATTTCCTAAAGATAACACCACCTGAAGGATACCTATATAATTACAACTGTAAATTACCTGGGCAAGCTTAAAACTCGGAGAATTTTCTTCATACTTGGCGATGAAAAATTCACGCAAACTCGTGATGTCAGGATATCTACTCTTTATAGAATGAAGTGAAGCCTAAAAATAGCAAAGACATTAATTTGGAGATAGCCTGGAACTTAAATTGCAATTCACTTAAAAAGCATGAATGTACAGGATTACCGTATCTGGAATAGTCTCAATCAGAGCTGTGTAAGAAGAAGTAACTAGAACTTCATAAGGTCTCAACCAGAGAGGGAGACCAGCTTCTTGGAATATATCTGGCATCAAAATCCAATGATTACAAGCTTCAACTAACTGGTAAAACAATGAGAGAAAAAACCACAACCAGCCTTGGTCCCAAAATTTTGGGGTCGGCCATAGATCCTTAATAGACTAGCCAAGGTCAGCCACATGTACAAAACGATGACAGAAACAGTTTTTTACTATAAATCAGATAAGCGTGATAGTACAAGACCCAGCAAACTATGTGGTATTAGAGAGTCAAATTTAGATACAGCTTGTTCATTATGTTGACTTATTGAGTCATAGGCATTTGTGTTAATGTACTGTCAACAGAAGAAAGTAAAATGCACTTTTGGGTGCATTTGGTCACAATTAAGGGTCAACAGTTGCATAAAATGAATAGTTGCTTGCAATAAACAAGATAAAGGGGCTTAGAGATGCCATAAGTAATAGTAGAATCATTCAGACACTAATGCAATCGGAGGTTAGCTATGTGTAGACTGGCAATTATTAGAAAAAGCATATGTTAGGTTATTAATCACAATTCACAACACTATAGAACTAACATGAACTGGACACATTTTCTCATAGAATGAAAAGTGTTATCAATTTTCTACTAAGGAAACAAATGAAGAGAAGAAAAGCAGAAGGGGGTTTCATTTTATCTGGGGAACATTGATTACACAGACAGCACATTTCACAGACACTAACATTAATACATACATTTTTCATTTTCTTTCCTTTTTCCTTTACTCTTTGCTTTTAAAAGACTCTTTTTTATTTTGAAGGAGGGGGGGGGGGGGGGGGGGGGGGGGGGGGGGGGGGGGGGGGGGGGGGGGGGGGGGGGGGGGGGGGGGGGGGGGGGGGGGGGGGGGGGGGGGGGGGGGGGGGGGGGGGGGGGGGTTGAATAATTGAGCCTATGGATTTCCCCAACATTTGGTAATCCTCCCATATCTCATAAACTCCTCCCGCAATTGGTCAGCGGTATCTAAGAGACTTTACCAACTAGGAAAAGCTACAACTTTCAAATAAACCCTACGCTAGAGGTACTTCTGCTATACCTAATAACCAACATAGCCAAAATAACATGCCTGGGAATTAAAGTACAGAACAACTTGTATTCAAAAGGAAAGTAACAATCCACCTTTAAGACTAATATTGCAAATTCTTTATTTATTTATTTTAAACAAGGAAGAAACGTCAGACTGCTAGCAATGCAAACTGTAGTAATATGACTAGCATACCCACTTTAATAAACTCAACCCAAACTAATCACACCATGACACAGACATTCACAGTTCTGAGAACCAAAAACTTTTAATTGAAGGAACATCAATTAGACCATGCAAATAAAAATAATTAAATCTAATAAAGATTCTCCCATTGACTCAAAGGCCTTGTATCTATTTTTGATAAGCAAATACAGTTCACACACCCATATGTGATTGACCCCATTCGCCATCCATTGTTTGATGAAAGGAGATGCCCTTTGGTGCAAACTTCAAAACTATTGGCCTCAAGGGCAACAAATTATAGGCTCAAGAGTATCACATCTCCATCCAACCATAAGGGTCCATTTGGTTGGAGAGATTTTAGGAAAGACGGAAAAAATGGGAGAAAAAGTTATTTCTGTGGGTGTTTGGTTAGAGAGAGGAGAGGATGGAATATTGGTGGGGTCCGGTCGCTTTCTCCCCAGGCCCACCAAAAACCAATCTCTCCAATTTGGAGAGAAAATGGGAGAGAAAAGAAGGCTTTATTGCAAAGGACAATTTTGCCCCCTTTTCACATTGAGTTTCACTTCCAGCCAACCTTTCTCTTCTTCTTCTTTTTTTTCTTCTTCTTCTTTTGTCCAGCCTTGCTTCTATCCTATTATAGTTAACTTTAACTTCTTTTTTCCTTTTTTTTTTTCGTCTTTGTCAACCAAAATCTACGTGAGCAAATTACCAACATTTTTTTTCCTTTTACCAATGTTCTCCACAATTCATTTGGGATTTTTTTTTAATATTTATTTTAACCAATTTAATTAATCACATTATATATATATATATATAAAGAGAAATAAGTTAAATAAAGTAATAATTATATTGTGTCACTGTCATAATGTGTCCAATTATTTCTTATATACTATGTAATTGGGGCATAAGAGTATATTCATACAAACTACATTTTTGCATCCTCTTGCTTTTCTCAACCAAATAAATGAGTTTTTCATCTCTCCACTTTTTCATCCTCCCAACCAAATACATATGATAGAAAACTAAATCTCTTCTATCCTCCCACCTTTCGATCCCTTCCCCATTTTCTCTCCTCCCACTTTTCCATCCCTCCAACCAAACAAATCCTAAATGAAATGGCAAACATTGAGCACCATGTTTTTCCAGTCATTATACAAAGCAACAATGTCACCCAAAAAAATCTAATTCTTACATTATTTTAGCACACATTTTAATTTGACTTGCAGAAGCAATATGCAATTCCATATTTTAATGGTATATCTTACTTGAACTCAATAAACAACAGATTAAAAAAAAAACTACAGATATAAAGAACAACGGTTCTAAGAGGACTAACCAGATAAAGATGGAATCAAGTAACAAGACAAAGACCTACACATAAGATGAAATTATATATATATATATATATATAATAATTAAAGAAAGGACGCCTACCATAAAAGTGCGAAATAAGTTGCACGGCAAGATGCTCTTGCCTACAATCATCACCACTCTTCACAATAACCTAAGTGAAAAGCAAGAAAAAGAAATTGTCATTAGTGTCAAAGGCAGTATAATGACCACCACAGGACATATAGAACATATATACAGAGTCCAAGACATGACAGCTATACAGTAACAGACATGAAACCAAACACCGCAACCGTCATGAATTAAAAATGACATACAGCCAAAAGGCAGACACAAGAAAACTTTCCACATGTCCAACAACCGCTGATTCTCCTAATAATGCTGAACATACTGAAGCAAGAATCAAACACATACACAAGGGGTAGTAGTTTTAGATAATTTACTGTAACAAGAGGTAGTAGTTTTGTAACTTTTTCAAAATAATCAACATCCAACAGCAAAGAAGGTACATTGTTTTGGTGACAATTTTGTTCACCCCCCCCCCCCCCCCCCCAGGTAATAAAATCCATAGGTGAAGACCTTTTTTTTAAAAATCAATTTTCTAGTTAACATTGCTCAAAATCACTACATCCGCTTTTGTTTTTTTAAGGTTTAATAAACAGAACTTACAGAGCGCAAATCCCAACCAGGTAAATTTCCATGAACTGAAGCTCTGCGTATCCTTTCTTTTTTTACCTCCCAAAGTTCACCAGATAAGGCATCACTGGCCTTGGGAGAACTCCCATTAAACTGTTGAGCAATTTGGAAAATGTTAGATATAAGATTCTAAATTTCCACACTAAAACAGAGTGTACAAAATAATCAATTATCATAAGTGCTCACCCTTGGTTGTGCATCTGTTGAATCTTGACCAGCTCCTTTGAGAGGGAGCCCAGGTGGTGCTTCTCCTTTGGCTGCAGCAGCCTGCAGAAAAGTTCAAAATCCATTAACATCTAAAAATATACTAGCATGAAAGAGACATAGAAGGAAACTAATTTCAAGAAATAAAGGCCCAATCATTCACCAACAAGAATATTACCCTTTATTGAACTTGAAATTTTAACAGCATGACAACTTTAAACAGCACAAATTCACACATATGAGCATCTTATTATAACTAGCATATTTATGTATTAAATGTCTATTTTTTTTCTTTTTTTAATGATTGATAGAAATACAGCTATCATTTCAAGTACTGGAACTATCTTGTTTTTCCAAATCACACTTGTTACCAATCAGTGCATAATTTTTGCATCCAAATTGACTTCAACATAAACTTTGTCCCCAAGGCAACCATATAAGAAAAATGGATCCATCTATTCTACAAACAAGATTCTAATTGATGCAAAGTTAGATTTTCTTATATCACAAATATGAACTTTGGTCTATATAAAAAGCAATCAAAATATTGTCTGAGAGCATGTCATTACACATCTGAGGCATCAGACCTTAACAGAAAAACCCACGCATCATTGGTGTATCATAAACATACTAAATCCACCTAGCTAAAGAGCATCCAGATCATAATCCATGAAAGAAATTTTCATAAAAATTTCAAACCTATGAAATTCAGGGAAGATTCTGTATATATTTCCCATAGAACATGCCCAAAAAATTGTTTCCCAAGTCTAAAAGCTTCAACTAAGGGAACCCTGAGACCCCCAACCCCAAAAGCCACAAAGTCCTGACTGGCTGACCTTAAGCCCTACCTCTTGTTTAACACTTGCAATAAAAAAAGATGATCAGTAATCATTCAACCAGTGGCCTGTGTTGTACTAAACAGTTAGATGAACTAATAAAAGATGACATTCACTATAAAATTACTAATTGGAGTAAACAAAATCAACTGATAGAACACTTTCTTTTTGTAATAAGAAATTCATATAAAGAAATCAGCATGGGGGAGTGCAAGCAAAGTATGCATTAACTGACATCAATAGATCGAAGTAACACTACAAAGATGGTGACTAATGCAACATTTGTAAGAACGCTAAGTGAAGGGCCCACCTTTACTGCCTCTATAGCTACTGTACTTGGAACACGGCGGTGTTCCTTCCGACGTGGTGGTCCTTGATCCTCAATGTCTTCCATTCTAACTCCTGGATCTGCTGTCAGCACTACCCTTACCCACTCCAAATCACTATTATGTGCTGCTCTTGATGTATGAGTTACAGATTCATCACATTGACAACTACTTGACAAAATACTGGCAGAAGCTGAAGTACACTGCAGACTAGCACAATGGATGCCACTGTGTTCAATGCTCTGTAACTGGATGGGCGATCGCTTCTCTAAAGTAAGACTCACATTAATAAACTTCGTTTTTGCATCTGACTTATGCGTCATTGCCTGATCAATTGCTTGAGCAGTTGACCTTGACATTCTATCATTACTATTACGATAAGCCTCCTGGGCAGTCCACAATGGATAAGCCCAAGGAGGTGGCTTTGGCAATAATGCATCTCCATTTGCTAGAGGAATTCCCGCTCTAGAAAGCTTTTGTGAACCAGATGTGTCCTTTGTATTGCTAAAACAAGTTTTGAAAAGGAAACAAAGAATGAAACAGTTAAAATCTCTTCATTAACGCTTCTTGTTCTAGTAACCATAAAAATTAGTAACTATTGTAATTCATTTAGATTTTGTAACCTCGGCACTTCACTTTTCAAAACTTCAACGCATATCAGATAAGGTGCCTTTTCCCTAGAATTCAAAAGAACAGCTTCATCTTCAGGTATATGAAGCACACGATACATCCCCTTTCCCATTGGGAAGCAAACTCCTAAAAAATATAAATCAGTATTATTCAACTAAGACATAAAAGCTATATAACAAATACCCCAGCTAACGGAAAACATATATCAATGGTGCTCTAGAAAAAGTGTAGGGTGAAGGCCTTTCGTTTGGATAAATAAAGCACAGGGTGAAGGCCTATTAGTTAAAGCAGAAAGGATATCAAGAACAAGCAGTGACAAAATAACTCCAATCTTTGATACAAAATTTTCTATGCATGTGGGTATTAAGGGTCCGTTTGGAAATAGCTTATTTAACTAAAACTGAAAACTTTTTGCTGAAAGTACTGTAAATAAAGCTAAAAGTTAGTTGAAATAGTATAGTGGGACCCATGAATAGTATCAAAAAGTGCAATGGAACCCATGAATAGTAGCAAAAATAAGTAAAATAGTAAAAGAAGCTGCATAATATAAGCTTATCCCAAACGCAACCTAATATAACAAACCCCATGAAAGAACATGAAGAAAAAAACAACACACAGCTTGCTAAAGGCCAATTTTTTTGTTAGCAAGCCTCAACCTTGAGAAAAAATTTGCCTCTTCAGTTTAAGACCATAGTAATAAGAAAAATATATTCCTGCACCCTTGGCCTTGTTAGTTTAGATCGCAGTCAAGCAACTAGAGAAGAAATTGTATGTTCACCTGGGACCTCGGAAAGCAGGGAGTTGCTAACATTTAAGTGAAACAGCCGACGGACATAACAACAGTTGCATTATCAAAAAAAGTGCCTTCAAAAACATCAGCTTATTAAAAAGCAGAATCCCATCATCTTTTTCCCCCCAATAGTAATAAGGACATTAGAAGTTTCTACCCCTCAAAAATTAGACCCGAGTATATATTCATTGAAGTAACATTATATATCAATCTGAAGAAAGATGCATTGTATATCCACAAGTTAACACACCAAACACTTCTGCATATGCTTTAATAAGAATAAAGAAACCTTCTAAAGTTGCCCCTTTCTGAAATGTCTTAGACTTGTTTCCAAACGGGCATTCCCAACATCTTCAGAAAATGGAATAGAGAAACAGAAACTATATGCAGAACATACTTTTCTCAAAATTATTGTCATTTTCATAAGTTAAGATTTATGCGAACTTTTACATTAAAAAAGCACATTTTTAGAAACACACCCCTGTTCCTAAAACACCTAACTTGGCATTTTCATCAGAGATTTTCAGACCAGTATATAGAAAATAATATGCCACTAGTTAAATAATTGCACATAGCAAAATACTCAAAAGCACCATATCTCTAGATGAGCATCCCAGAACTCAAATCTACAGTGATTAAAGAAGTACCTCCACTATTGTGAGCCTCAGCCACATGCATATTCATATCTGTGAGAGACTAGAAACACATAAATGACAAACACAATAAATGTATTAGAAAAATATTCAAGCAACATATATGTATGCATTTATGTATTGTAAGTAATCTGGACAAAGCATAAAAAAAAACATAGCCAACCTCACGGAGAGCACTTTTGCGATCTTCAATTGGAAATACATCAACCAAGCCATATGATGTCTCACATAATGAATGCACGAAGTCCAATGACTCATGAGGACACTTCTGCCAAATTAAGAGAATGGCAAATCAATTAATCAATGTGTGTGCAAGTAAGCATCTCTCTAACAAACCACTTAGGTCAACCCACGGTTCTCTCAACAAACTAAATCAAGGAAAATGTCACCATATCAAAACCTTTCATCCATGATCCTCATCATGTTATCTACATATCAATTAAATTTAAGGGGGGAAAACTAACTGGCAAGTATAATTGGCAAAACATTTCATGACTGACTGCAGTTCTGCCTAAGTTACTTCGCTGATAAATTAATCTAATCATCTTCTAAGGATCGCAAACAGGCGCTCCTAAACAAGAGGCTATAGGGAGTAGCTAAGAGAGAGCAAGCTAATGGATAAACTTCATCTTGCTAATCGGGACATAGTTTGTTCCCTATTAAATCTGGAGGGTTAGGTATTTGGAAGCTTGGCATTTTAATCAAGCTTCCATGGGGAAATGGTTATGGTTGCTCCACTATGGGCAGGGATTCTCTTTGGAGAAGGGTTGGGGGGGGACTAAAATACAAAGAGATGAGGGGTCACTGGCATTCAGTGGAGGTCACAGGAGCTCATGGGGTGTACATGTGGAAACATGTGAGAGGCGGGTGGGAGAGATTTTTGAAGCATACAAGATTTTTGTTGAGAATGGAGTGGGATTTTTTTTTTCTTTTATTAAATCTTTTCATGATATTTGGTGTGATGATATGCCTTTGAAGTCTTTTTTTCCTCAATTTAATTTGCATTGCAGTGAATAAAGGTACTACCATATATGGGAACATATGTAGAGGGTTTTTCCCTTTTTTTTTTTGGATAACTTAGTTTTGGCCCTACTATATGTTTGATTGAGGTGAAAAGGGGAAGGATGGAAAAAGGAGGAAGAAAAATGGACAGCAAAAGGGGCTTTTCTCCTGTTTAGTTAGAGAGAAAAGAGGATGGAAAATAGTAAGGTCGGGGATTTTCCACCCAGGCCAACCATTCTTTTTCTCTACAAATTGAGGAAAAAAGGGTAGAGAAAATGGCCATGAACGTGAAATTATAACATTATCCCTATTATCCTATTGTTTTTTTTTTTTTTTTTTTTGGATAAGTAAGAAGAGAATATTATTAATAAAAGAGTAGCAAGAAAAACACAAAGGGTTTACGGTAGTGAACAAAGGAAAAAAGAACTAAAAAGACAGGAGCAGCCCCTAATCTATTCTAATTTAATTTCCATAAGGGTATAATAGTAATTTAATTTTTTTCCCCTTCTACTTTTTCATCCTCTCTACCAAACACACATCATGGAAAACTAAAATATCATCTATCTTCCCACTTTTTTATCCTCCCAACCAAATAGAGCCTAAAAGGAAGAGGGAAAGGAAGATTCAAACTAGTGACCTCCCTTTTAAAAGGTGTAGTCCCCAGCCTCTTAAATCACTGATTATCCCAAAAGCTTAAGCTTAAAATTTTGGGACAATCAATAATTTGACGTGTTATCAGAGCAAGAGATCCTGAGTTCTATCACTCAACCTCCTCCTATTTAGAATGTTATAATCTCAGGTGTTGGGCTCCACTTATTAAGAGGGAGTTTAGGCCCACATGTGAAGGGGAGTATTGAAACTATGGTTAAATAAGTAAATTCACTATTTTCTAACAGCTTACGCTTTTGGGACAATCAGTAATTTGACATAGTATCAATGTAAGAGGTCCTAGGTTCAATCCCTTGTCACCACCTCACCTCCCATTTAAATTTCCACGTGTTAAGCCCCCACTCAATGGCAGCTCCGGTGGCCCATGTGAAGGGGGGTGTTAGATTAAATAAAGAAATTCACCATCTCCCAATAGTTTAAGCTTTTGAAACAATCAATAATTTAACACAACCAATTAATTATCTACTCCTTGGGGATTAGAATCCGTGGAAAAACTCTTGGTGTCAATGTCCTCTCATGCTTTGCAAGATTGCGAGTTAGAATATGTCTGAGAAATTCTTTTAAGGTCCTTTATAAGACCCAAATAACTGGGAGACATAGGGAGAAAATGGGTTTGTCATTATCCATGAACAGGAAGTCTAATGTCAAATCATACTATTGGTGTTAAAGGGGGATACTAAATCAGATTTTCTAGGAAGGCATAATGTCAAATCATACTATTGGTGTTAAAGGGGGATACTAAATCAGATTTTCTAGGAAGGCAAATATGTACAGTAGACTCCAAGGAAGGTAGCTTTCTTTGTTTGACCATCAATTCATGCTATAATCTTGACTATGGATAACCTTCATAGACACGGCATTACCATGTTAATAAGTTGTATGTGTAAGTCTACTGGGGAGACAATCAATCTTTTTTTACATTATGTCATAGTTAGGGAGCATTGGTCAGTAGTTTTTGCCTTGTTTGGAGTTCATTGAATAATGCCAAGCTTGGTGAAGGATCTTTTAGCATGTTGGGAAAAGAGGAGTGAAGAAACATCAGAATTCCACGTATGGAATGCTATTCCATTACGCTTTATGTGGAGTTTATGGATGAAACAGAACTCTAGGACATTCAAAAAAGTGGAGACTTCAGAGCCTAACTTGAGTTTTTTTTTTTTTTTGATATCTTTGTTTGAATGGCTAAAGGATATTGGGAGTCTAGAGTGTACTTCTTTTATGATCATCTAGAGCTATGAAATTTTAGATGTTACTCCTTTGGTGGGCACCTGGATAGTCCTAGTATACTAGAGATGTACTCATTTTTAATAAAATTTTACCACTTATCATGAGAGAGACAGACCTTAGTTAGAGGCTAACTAGGTTTTTACAAAATTGTTATTGGTACTCTATATGCATGAATACAAGATCCTGTATGTTGAATAGTCAAGATGAGTAGTAGGATCCTACTTTTAACACCAGAATCAGAAGCCCCAGTAATTTTAAGTGTTGACACCAAAACTGAGGATGGAAATTCAGTGTGTAAAGGAGGCAGCTCACCCTCAGATAACTCAATCGTGGCACCATTGGATGATCAAGAAATGTTGTCCGACTAAGTTGTACGTGCTAGTTGCACCTACGACCCATTCCGGTTAGTGAAGAAGTTTTATGTTTTCTTTTGGTTCCCCTCGAAAGAAAAAAAAAAATTATGAAGAAAAGTAAATCAAACAGTAATGAATGAACTACTTTGCTAAGGTTTGCACTTTGATGTGTTAAACTCCTCACTTGTTATTGTGAACATTTGATATAAAACATCGCCTCATCGGATTACATTATTTTTCGGAAGTTGCCATTGATCTATTATTTATTTAAAGTTCACTTTGAAGTATGAAGCATTTTATAAGGCAAGCTTTCATCACTTAATCTTTCCATATATATGAAATTTGTCTTGTAAAATTAGAATCTAGCTTCAACTATAAAGGAAATTGTATGTCTCAAGGCCCTGGCCCCCGAGACCTGCCAATTGACTAGAATGTAACCCATCTTACATCTTGGTGGAGTGGGTCAGTACATTCAACAGCTTAGAATTTGACCCCCTTCTTGTTTTTAATATGCTGATCTTAGACCTTTCAAATGTTTTTTTAAATGTTTTTAGGACTAGTGATAGAGGAGTCCCAGGATATGCAAACGAACCTGAATCTTACGAGTGATTTGAGTTGTAGCCTTGCTAAGATGGTTCGTACTTTGTCAGAGGATCAGAGGTTGTGGACGAGGTTCGCTTGTTTGGGACAATTTTTTCGGCGAAAGAGAGAAATTCAATTCTGGGCGTCAAGAGAAAAGGTGAAGACCCTAATCTGTGGGGCTTGGGCTTATTGATGTTTTAAAATTACTGGGGCTTCTGATTCCGTTCAATCCAAATAGCCCACATTAAACAACCTGGAACCAAATCCCCAATATCAGAGCTATGCCTCCCCAGCCAATGATACCAGCAAAATAATAAGCCCACAACTGAACCTGGCATGACCCATTCAATCCCAAACAACTGAAGCATATATATCCACAAAGCATGAGCTATTGGACAAAACAATAACAGGTGATCCACAGATTCCACGTTGCTACAACACAAACAACAACGATTTGCCAAAGGGCGACCACCAAACATAAGATTATCCAAAGTTAGAATCTGACCATGGGCTGCTGTCCACATAAAAAAAGCCACCCTTTTAGGAACCTTAACTTTCCAAATTCCTTTCCAAGGGAAAGTGGAAGGAGCTACATTCCGAATCTTATGATAAAAGGACCGAGTATCAAACTTCCCACTGCCATTAAGATCCCAACAAAGCCTGTCACACCCTCCATCCCTAGGAAGACGGGTTTGGATGAAATTAAGAAAGGAGTAGGAAGCCGCCAACTCCCAATCATTAAAGTCCCTGTGAAAACTTAAGCTCCACACTCTGTCATTATCACCCACTGGAGGGCTTAACACCTCAGAAATACAAGCCTCCTTATTAGCTGAACACAAAAATAATTGAGGATAAATAATTTTGAGAGGAACATCACCAGTCCACTAATAATGCCAAAAAAGAATACAAGAACCATCCCCCACTGCAAAAGAGACATGCTTAGCAAAAATTTCCCACCCTTCACTAAAACTCTGCCATAACCCACAACCATGAGCCCTACTACAAGCTCCAGTGCTCCAACCCCCTATTCCTTCCCCATATTTCATGGCAATGACCCCACGCCACAGATGCGAGGTTTCATGGCCATACCTCCAAAGCCATTTCCCTAATAGGGCCTGTATAAGGCACCAGCTTCCGAATACCTAAACCACCCAATTCACACGGTAAGCAAACCTTTTCCCAAGCCATCAATAGATATTTGAAACACTCAATTGATGAACCCCACAAAAAGTTCCTTTAAATGCTTTCCAATCTAGACGCCACAACTTTAGGGATAGTAAAAAGGGAGAGGTAATACGTCGGGAGACTTGCAAGGGTACTCTTTAGCAAGGTAAGTCTACCACCCTTTGACAAATAAAGCCACTTCCAACCTGAAAGCTTCTTTTCCATTCTCTCAAGGATTGGATTCCAAATAGAGGCTGTTTTGTACAAAGTACCCAATGGCATACCCAAGTAAATCATAAGCAAACTGTCCACCCTGCACTGAAGGATATTAGCCAAAGGCTGAATGTTACACCCAATAGGGACAATTTCACTTTTCCCTACTTTCACCTTCAAACCGATAAAAACTTGAAAACAAGTCAAAACCAGCCTAATAGAAAGAATCTGCTCTCTAGAGGCATCACAGAAAAAAATGGTATCATCAGCAAATAGAAGGTGAGAAACACGGATACCAGTAGAATTAACAGGGCCCACATGAAAAACCTGAATGAAACCCCCTTCCTCAGTTTTCTTCAGAATACGACTTAAAACCTCCATGATCAACAGAAAAAGAAGGGGAGACAAAGGATCGCATTGTCTGAGACCTCTAAAGCTACCAAAGAAACCAGCAAGAGATCCATTAACCAGAACCGAGAAGCGAACAGTAGAGACACAAGTCTTTAGCCATCTCCTCCATCTATCTCCAAAGCCCATCCTCTCCAACAGATAAAACAAAGCATCCCAACATGATCATAAGCTTTCTCAATGTCTAACTTACACACCACCCCCGGAGTACGACATTTCAGTCTACTGTCTAAACATTCATTAGCAATAAGCACTAAATCCAAAATCTGTCTGCCACCAACAAAAGAATTTTGTGATTCCAAAATAAGTTTATCCATCACCCGCCTCAATCTGTTAGCTAAAACCTTAGACAACAGCTTATACACACTGCCCACTAGGCTAATAGGCCTAAAATCTTTGATATTTAAAGCATTATTTTTTTTTTTGGGAATCAGAGAAAGGAAAGAAGCATTCAGAGACCATTCAAACCCTATACCTTGTGGACTTATCCCTTGAAGGGGCTTCGTTTACTTGGTTTAGATTTGGGGTCAGTTTGTATGTCAAGAATTGATAGAACCTTGGCATCGGTGGATTGGGTAGATCACTTTGGAAACGTGTCTCAAAGGGTACTCCCTCGTGTAGTTTCTGATCATTGCCCTCTTTTGGTGGTGGTGGTGGGTAATGTCAATAAAGGTCGGAGTGCCTTTAAGTTCGAGAATATGTGGTTGAAAGAAGAGGGTTTTGTAGAGAGGGTTCAACAATGGTGGAATGGGTATTGCTTTTCGGGTTCTCCTAGTTTCATTTTGGCCCGTAAATTAAAAGCTCTTAAAGAGGACTTGAAAAAGTGGAATAAGGAGGATTTTGGGGAACTGGCCTTTAGGAAGAAATGTCTTTTATCTGAATTGCAGGGTTTGGATGCTAGGGAGGAATTGTCTGGTCTTTCTCAGGATAATCAAACTCGTCATATTCAGATTAAAGGTAAGATTGCTCACCTTGCCTCTTTGGAGGAGATTTCTTGGAGACAAAAGTCCCGGATTTTATTTGTGAAGGAGGGGGACAATAATACTCACTTCTTTCATCGTGTTGCTAATTCCCATAGAAGAACTAATCATATTCGAGGTATAGAGGTGGATGGTGTCCTTTATGAGGATGAGGAAGAGGTGCGGTCTAAGGCGGTCGATTTTTATCAGAGTTTGTACACTGAGTCAGATACTTGGCGCCCTTCTATGGATGGTTTAGAGTTTGCTAGAATTGAGGAGGATGCGCAACTTGAATTAGAGAGGGATTTTTCTAAGGAGGAAGTGGTAAAGGTTCTTCATGAGATGAATGGTGATAAAGCCCCAAGTCTTGACGGTTTCACTATGGCTTTTTTTCAAAAATGCTGGAGTGCAGTGGAAATAGATGTCATGGCTACTCTAAATATCCTCTCTCACTTTTTTATAAGTAATCAAATTTCATTGAAAAATAGGAAATACCTATTCTCTCTGTCCCTATATTATTATTATTTTTTTTTTTGATTGGCACCAGGTGTCCAGAGCAAAGCCCTGACTAATCCTAGGGTGCACATGCCGTCGGCAAGGAGTTTCTAGCAAGTGCACGCATGGCTGCTCGAACCCAAGACGTCCGGGTTTCACGGCTCGTCCTAGTGTTGATATATTAGTTGAATATTATCAACACCACCTTATAATAGTCCTTAATACATTCATTTGGTCGAACTTCAAACAAACATGAGCTAAAAGATATTGAACACATTTTTTGGCATAATACAAGCTTATGTTTATGATACCATATCCTTTTCAAGAAATAGCTACAGTTTAAAACTTTTGCCCTTTTTTTTCATTTTATTTATTTACTACCATCCCTATTCCATTCCTACAGCTATCAATTGCATTGTAACAGATTTGAGTCTCATAATCCTATCTGCATTTTACAATTCACAAATTTTCTTGTAGACAAACTTACTACACTCCCACTAATCATTTGCTAAGCCAACTCAAACTCAACTACTTGGATCATTACCATATTTCAAGTTGCAAATCTAAGCCTACTTTCTAGTGCTAAATTATTTATCCCGGCTAAGACATGACATTCAAGAGTCAATGTGCCAACGCAAACCAAAAATGAATAAATAAACCAACAATGGCAGATGGAAATTTGAAAGGTGGCAACTGCAATGTACACAGTATGTTGCTAGTAGAACAACCTTCCCATTGGGGACATCTACAAAACTAGCAAATTTACATTCTGCAATTACTTTCATGATCTATTCTGAAACTTTATTAATAGCCTGGCCTGAAAATTGGAAAAATGTGTCAAAAACTAGAGTACATGTGATAATACTAGCTTTCATATACTACACACACAATAGAAAGTATAATTGGGAATTCCACATGAATTGAAGAACCTAGTAGACTGCACACAAACATTAAAGAGTGTCAATCATCAAATGTTCAGATAACATTCTACAACTACAGAATCTGATAAAACCAAAAAGGGAAACATATCTTCTATTCTGATGCCAAAACATAATTTGGAAAGATAAGAGTGCTGGAAAGTGAAGGTCATGCTTACAAATTAACAAAAACAAAACCAATTCTAAACTGACCTCTTTGTGCTTCTTTGAACCAAACAGCTCCGAGTCCTCAACTGAACGGTCACGATCCCTAAACAACTTGCGGAAAAAATTCTCAGTTCCTGGACTACTTTCAAACAAGCTACCGACGTTGTTGTTTTCATTTGCTGCAGTACTTTTGGAATCTTCTGGGTGCACACGAAACACTCTTCGGAACAATGAAAAGTCAGAAGGCTCATCTTCCTCAGCATTTGCACTCCCCTCATCAGTTTTATCATGTGCATCTTTCTTGTCATCAAATTTATCTTTAAAGAATTTCCGGAAAAACCCTTCTTTTTCATCATCATCGACTGATTTTGAACTTTTCTCTTCAGAATTCGCCGTATCTTCATCTTTCTTGTCCTCAGATTTATCTTTAAATAGTTTCCGGAAGAAGCCCTCTTTTTCATCATCATCAACAGATCTTGAACTTTTCTCTTCGGAGTTCACCATATCTTCATCTTTCTTTTCCTTATCTTTAAATAGTTTCCGGAAAAACCCCTCTTTTTCATCATCTTCAACAGATTTTGAAGATTTTTCTTCAGAGTTGACCATATCTTCATCCTCCTTCCTCTCACTCCCGTCCTTCTTGTCCTCAGACTTATCTTTGAAAAGCTTACGAAAGAATCCTTCTTTTTCATCATCTTCAACTGATTTAGAAACTGATTTATCCTCAGCATCATTCTTGCTATCCCGAAACAACCTCTTAAAAAACCCGTCTGAGCTCGATGTCAAATCCTCATCCTCGCCTCTACTATCCCTCAAAAGCCTCTTAAAAAACCCATCCTTTTCAGAGTCATCATCATCCTTCTCTGAGGACTTCCTAAAAAGCAACACATCTCGAACCCTTGAGCCCCCCTCATCCTCACCTCTACTACTGTCCCTTAAAAGCCTTCTAAAGAACCCGTCCTTTTCCGACTCATCCTCGTCTTTCTCAGTGGACTTCTCAGCGGACTTCCTAAACAACAATGCATCTCGAACCTTTGGACTTGGAATAAACTTCTTCAAAATGTTGTTCTCCTCAGAAGACAAGTGACTACCATCCTCTTGCAAATTGCTTCCCGAAGAAGGGGAGAAGGATAGAGATATAGATAGAGGCTTTTGGGTGGGCGGTGAAGATGTTAGTGACAACAAGCGCTGTTTGGATGATAACAACTTATTCAAGACTTGACTTTTACTTCCAGGGCTGGAAGATGTGACAGTTAGAGGCCGAATCAAAGGAGGCCACTCACCCATCAAAGTGGCTGCAAGCTGACACTTCTCCTGAATCCTACTAATCCCTTCATTATCATCTGAATCCTCAATCTCGGCCATCAAAAACCAATGCACCTTCAAAGCAATCTTCAAGGATTTGGAGCATATATCGATCACAAACTTATCCAAAGAGGGGCTGGGCTTGTGCACCATGAGGTAACAAACTTGAAACAAATAGCTCTCGATACCGGGTAATGGCAGAGTGTACATTCTATTACAGAGGTAATCGCGAACCCCGGGGTGATCATGCTTGTACAAATAGCTAACCGCGATCCATTCGCAGAAAAACGCGGAGTCGAAGAAGCGAATGAGCCAGCCGTTCTCGCCGGACTCACTCGCCCGGTTGATTTGGGAGGTGATCGTAATCTCACGCGGAGACTCATCGGAGTCTCGTAGACTCAGTCCTAGAAGTCTCACCATTTCGTTTTTCTCAATCTACAATTATCATTTTTTTTTAAACAAAAAAAAAAAAAAAAAAACCCTAACACAACAACCACACCTCAAATCCAGAAACCCTAGGTTCCTAATACTCACAAACACATATAAAACTAATCACAAGCGAATCAGAGCAGAAACATCAAAGAAATGAAGTTTCTAGAGAGAGAGATTTGCTTACGCGGAGAGGGAGGGAGAGAGAGAGAGTCGAATCGGATTCTGGAGAGTAGAGATACGAATAGAAGAGAGGGAATTTGAAAACAGGTGGAATGAGTGAACGACGTCGTATTGGTGCTAGTTACTGCGGTGATGCAAGGTCGTCGTTGTGCTGGGCCTTTGCTTTGCTTGTTGAATTGAAAAGGGAAAGAAAGGAAGAAGGTGGTGAATAATGAATGGGGATTGGTGATATTAATTTACTTATTTCATATTTTATTTTATTTTTGTTGGGAAATTACTATTATTTACAAGTAGTAGTAGAAGCAAGCATCAGATCAGATCAGAAAGAATAAAAAGTTAAAAGGAAATAGTGAACAAAAATAAATAAATGCTGCTAACGTGCACTGACGTGGGGGTGGGGGTGGAGGTTCCTTCCTTCAATTTCCCTCCAACAAGGGAGTAAAAATGTGTAACGTAAAAGCATATTTTAGGAATTCCAATTCCCCATTGTCAAGAGATTTTAAATTTTGAATTTTTACCATCATCTTCGTCCCTCATCATTCATTCGTCAGCCTGGTTCGCTTTGTGGGCTCCGTGGGATATGTTTTTCTAATCTTCCTACTCTACTCTCTTTTCTTTTCTTTTTTATAAATCATGATAAAATTATTTGTATTTGAGTTTTTTTTTTTTATGGGTTTAAATAATATTTTTATAATGGTTCATAAAATATTTTAGATCAAATTATAATGGCACTTAAAAGAAATAACATTTTAAAATTTTATATCTAAGTTAAATAACTTACATAATTTTATTCTACTAATATCGCTCATCCAAACGAATACTTTTTTTTTTTTTTAATATGAGTGAGAGTTTAACAATTTTGTTGAATAACATTAAGAGATTACTGCATCTGCTACTAGTGCATCACTGAGAGTTAAAAAGAAGATTCTCCAACCATACCAAGTCATCTGCATGAGTCTCAAAAAATAAAAGTTAACTTATGAACAACACTATTATATAGCCACTACAAACAAAATAGGAACTTCATAAATGAGTTTGAGCATGGGGGAAATGAAAATAATTAAACGGAGGCTTAAAGGCATTGTGTCAATTGTCATTGAGGGTGCTTTGATAAGCACCATACCATCTGGTCAAAGTGTTGATTTAACTTTGACTACGATTTTTCAATTTTTTACATTTTTGTTTTTTTTAAAGATAAATAAGTGGTTTTTTATTATGATGGATTTTTTTTATTAGATTGACCCTATTGGGACATTTGTGTGTGTACCACTAGAAAGGGGCCCTTGATAAATTTGGGGTTTTTTTTTTTTTTTAAGAAAGCCTAAAACTCCACATCAATCTAAAAATGACCAATGGCTACAAATGCACTTCTTAAAGCATCCATAGCAGTAAAGTTATTTTTTTAGATATTTGGCATCACAAAAAACTATTTTATCTATTTTTACTTACTCATTTTACAAAACATCCAGCAGCAGTGGATCTATTTTAGTTTTCAACATAATAAAATAATATATCTACTACAATAAAATAATACATCCCTACTACCAAAAAAACACCACAAACGACATAATCCACAACCACTATCAACCAAGAACAACCACCCAACAACAACTAGCAATCCAAGACCACCCACAACCACTACCAAAAATCCAACAGATCTAAGCTTGATTTTCAGACCAAGAGTGTTGAGCTAGCACCCCAGACCACCATCAAACCCACCATTTGAGCTTGATCGAGAGAGAGAAGAAACAAGACCAAAAGGCACAAAACCCACCATCAAACCTAGACCACCGTCGAACCAGACCAGCCATCACTGATCACGCCATCGCCAACCCGCTGACCCATGCCATCGTCAATCACGCCATCCACGAAACCCACCAACCCACGCCATCGCCGATCACGCGAAAAGAAGAGAGAAAAGATAGCGAAGAGATAGAGAAGCAAGAGAGAGTGCTGAGACTCTGAGTCTGGCAAAAAGAAAGAGAGAAAATATAGAGAAGGAAGAGAGAGAGAGAGAGAAAGAGAATATTTTAATGGAAAAGAGAGAGAAAAGTTTTTTTTTTTTTTTTTTTTTTTTTTTTTTTTTTTTTTTTTTTTTTTTTTTTTTTTTTTTAGCTTTGGAGCTACAGTGCACAACTATAGATGGCTATGCACTATAGCCGAAGAGGTAAAAATTTTACCTATAGCTCCACTGCTGCAGAATGGTTTTTAGGTATTTGAAGTGCTAAAAATACCAATATAACTTTTTAGCACCATTGTTGTGAATGCTCTTAGAGCATCATTATTGCTCTTAAAGCATCATTATTGGTGGAGGCATATAGCTATAAGAACAAAGTTTCTCTTCAAACTAATTTGGAAAGATACCCTACAAACTCATCATATATATTTATATTGAGCATGAATTTTGAAAATCTAACAGATGAAGCGTAAGTTCGTCAGTCAGAGAAGGCAGATGGAACCAATCTTCAGCCCGGGTGATTGTATCCTCAAGATGGTCACCGGTGTGGTGCCTGCCACAAAGTCTCCAATGCCAAAGTCAATATCAAGAAGTTCGTTCAGAGAGAATAATGCAATATGACAGAGTAAGAAATATAGCTGAGTTTGTCTATGTACCTTGTGTTGGTAATGTGAAAGCTTTATAGATGTTGCCTTAGATTCTGACCATTATGGTTAATAATAGGATGTTAATGCCTTTCTTGGTAACGCCTCCTGCTTAGTAATGGGGCTTAAATGTGCTTTCAACGGTCTGCATAGTTGTTGTTGTAACCGTCCGAGGTGCTACTGACAGTATTGAATGGTCCTGATACCTTCGTCAATGATGGAGGCACTTGTTTGGGTTCATCCATGAGGATGGTCTCATCTGTAATATTGGGCTCGTTAGTAGTTGATTTCTTCAGTCCCATCAGCTGCCCCCGGATTCTGTGATCGTCTTGACATGTCATGACGACCATGGAAGGTGAAATTTATTTTATTTTATTTTTTGTTCAGAACTGTAAGCAACTCTTTGGGATTTCGCGCCGTATTAAATGCGTAGTGGCGGCTCTCCGCATGGAATGGCCACGTGGCGCTTTTTGACTGGTGGAGTTAATGCTCCGCTTCGTGGGACTATTGGGCTTCCCACTAGTTTTCAATCGTTTTGAGTCTTGATTTTTAAAACTTCTCCCCTTCTTATTTCTTTCACTTTTCTCAAAAAACTTCCAATCATTGTTCTAAGTGATTTTTTCGAACTTTCATTCTGCAACTCTTCTTCAAACTGATGTGCTGCGTATTGGTGCTTCTTTTTCTCGCCATTTGTTAAGGTACGTTTTTTCTTTCTTTCATGTTTTTACCTTTCCTTTTCATCTTATTTCAATATAGCCTCTGATTCTCTTCTTCTCTTCTTCTTTTTCCTTTTGTTTGTCTTTGATTTCTTGGGGATTTAGCTTGTGTTGTTTCCCTTTGCACTTTTTTCTGTATTTCCATGGTTAACAGCTCTGAGGTTAGGATAGTTTGCCCATCAATTTCCTTTCTTTTTGCGTGCCTAGGATGGTCTTTGGGTGTTTTCATACATTTAGAGGATTTTGTTTTTGAGGGTAATTGTTTGAGTGTTGTATTGGCCAACCTGCTGCCTTTGCTTCGCCAATCGCTTAACTAGTTCGAAGGTCTGGTGAGAGATAGAGAGGCGATGTCTGAGATTAGGTCTAGCGATCTCAAGACTGGGTTATCGTCTAACGGTGACCCAATGGAGGGAGATACAGCCGTCTCTGCCCCTCGAGAGGTTAGGGCTTTTTATGCCCTCAGGGAGGTGTGCGGGCTGGATGCCGACACTGTGAGTAGATTTAAGGATAGGTTTCAGTTTCCGGAGCGAGTTCGTGTTCGTCAACCTAATGACGAGGATAGGGCTTGCCATTTTTTCTCTAGTGAGGTATGCTTTTATGAGCCGGCCTTTACTTCTGGGCTTAGGCTTCCTGTCCACCCGTTCCTGATGGAACTTTTGGCCCATTTTGGTATTGCTCCCGGGCAGTTTATGCCCAACTCGTGGAGAATTGTGGTCAACTGTATGCAAATATGGTTAGCTGCTAACTGAGACATGATTAAGGTAGGTGAACTCACCTATCTATACTGTTTGAAAGAGTCTAAAGAGTATAGATACTATGAGTTTGTCGCTTGGGAGAGAAGAACAAGGATTGTCAAAGGTTTACCTTCGTCCTTCAGGTATTGGAAATCAAGATTTGTCTTTGTGTCCGAGGATGATTTTGAAACTCAATCCAGTAGGGATTGGGGCAATATCCCGAGGTTGCTTCGTCGGTGGGGAACCCCGACTTTAGGTGCGTCAGTATTTCTCCCCGTCGTTTTAGCTTTGTTGTATTTGCTGTTTATTACTACTAACTCCTTTATCTTTTGTTTTGCACAGTTAAGAGATGACCTAAGCTTAAAAGCAAGCATAAGGAGCATGTTGAAACCGCGATAGGATACGCACAGACGATCGAAAGTTGGGACTATCTGGTTGATCCACGGACCCTTACCTTTTACAACCTTGGACCTGACCCGTCTCCTTACGTTCTGCGCAATATTGGTATTAAAGGAAAAAAGAGTAAGTATTGATCTCGTCAGTATCAACTCTTCTCATGTACACTTGGATTTTCTTTTAAGTGCTTTTTTCTTGTAGAAATGACGACTAAGCTCAATAAGGATATGTACGCGAAGATGAGGTCCAAGAAGGATGAGCCGTTGTCAAACATTAGGAAGAAGACAGTGCGTGTTACCAGGAGGGGTCCTTCCGTCGCCCCCCTTGTCTCCTTCAATCCCATAGTTTCTGTTACCGAGACAACAAAGACGGCTTCTCCTGCCACCTCGGTTGAAGAGATCCCTACTCTAGGTTCCAAAAGGCCGCGCATATCTGGTAAGGAGAAGGAGAAGGTTGATTCTTGATCGTCCACTATATGGGATGACGAGAGATTGGCGGTAAATAGGGCTTATAAGGTCGTGACTACGGCAAACTTGAAGGCCCTCTCTGACGTGCCTCTCAACGAGGTTGTGTCTCGTCACGTCCATAGGCTCATTCAAGTAAGGCGTTCACGTACCCCTTTTCTTCTTCTTTTTTTTTTTTTTTTTTTTTTTTGGGTACTGACGACTTAAAACTTCTTTCCAGGTGTTGGGGGGAAGTCTTCACATCGCCTCTGAGTATTTTACTCAAGAGGCTAAAGTGACATCCTTAACATCTAGAATGGAGGCCTTAGAAAAGGAGAATTCTGAGCTGAAGAAAAATCTTATTGTTTCTATGGATGAGGCCACCACTTTAAAGGAGAAGGTCAAGACCCTGGATGACGACCTCAGAGTTGAGCGCAAGTTGACTCTGGAGAAGGACGAGCAGCTTCTTAATGCCAAGGAAAAGCTTAAAACTATTGCTGCCAGATCCGTTGAGGCCTTCCAAACAACTGACGAGTACAACATAGTACTCTTTAGTTGGTACTTTAAAGGTTTCGAGCTTCTCAGGAGGTATCTAGTTAAGCATCCTACTGGAGTTAACATGGAGAGCTTGGATCTGGAGGAGGTTGACAAAGAGATGGCGATTGACGAAGCTGCTCAATCCTCGGCTCCTGAAGGAGATGTCCCTGAGAATGCTACTGACGCTCTGGCTGGTGAAAATTTTGCTGTTGATGCCTGATCTTGTTGCTTAAGAAAATTTCTTTTCATTTTTGTGGACGCCCGTCATGTTTTGGGCCCCTTTTTTTTGTAAATCTAATTTCAGAACAATTGCTTGTTATCCTGTTTGTTACTTGTATCTGTGGTTGCACGCTTGTTGGTTCATGATATGTTTGTGGGATTCGTCCATACTTTGTACTTAATAGAAGCTTTCAGTTGTGCCTTTCTTCTTCATCAATGATTTTGCTTCTTGTTGCTTAGTTGTTTTCCTGTAACCTGAACCCCTTCAAGGGGTCTCGTCGAGGGTTCTGGTGGACTGGTTGTCCCCTTCCCTTTGGATTTTTTTTTTTTTTTTTTTGGGTTTGGGTTCGTCAGTAACTTACATCCGTCAAAGCGGAATCTTATTACTTGGTTATTTTATGACTTACACCCATTTAAGGGATCTTGTCATGTTTGTTTGGCTTCGTCAGTAACTTACATCTGTCAAGGCGGAATCTTGTTACTTGGCCATTTTACGACTTACACCCACTTAAGGGATCTTGTCGTGTTTGTTTGGTTTCGTCTGTAACTTACATCCATTAAGGCGGAATCTTGTTACCTGGCCATTTTACGACTTACACTCATTTAAGGGATCTTGGCTTCGTCAGTAACTTACATCCGTCAAGGCGGAATCTTGTTACTTGGCCATTTTACAACTTACACCCATTTAAGGGATTTTGTCGTGTTTGTACGGTTGACTAGACCTGCTTGCATAAAGACATTAGGTGAATAATTCTTTTATTAATTTCAGGAATAAATATATTCATTTGTTACATCTATTGGTGATACTTTTTTAAGTGCTCAATGTTCCATGGCCGAGGGAGTCTCTATCTGTCTATGGTTTCCTGGTGGTAACTGCCTTGCCTAGAGTAGTGGACGACTCGGTAAGGTCCTTCCCATGTGGGGCTAAGCTTTCCTTGGGCAGGGTCTTTAGTTGCTGTGGTAACCTTGCGCAGGACGACGTCGCCTATGTCAAGTCGTCTAAGTTTCACCCTCTTATTGTAGTATTCGGCCATCTTCTGCTGGTACTTTGTCATTTTACTGGAAGTTTTGTCTTTTACTTCGTCCAAACAGTCCAGGTTAAGTCGCAGTTCATCGTCATTGCCCTTTTCGTTGAATGTCTCTCGCCTGATGCTTGTTACTCCTACCTCGACCGGGATTACTACTTCAGTGCCATAGGTAAGCCTAAAGGGGGTTTCTCCCATTGGGGTTCTTACTGTGGTTCTGTAAGCCCACAAGACATTAGGCAATTCTTCTGGCCAGGCACCCTTCGCGTCGTCTAGCTTGGCTTTGATAATCTTGAGCAGTGTTCAATTCGTTACTTCTGTCTGTCCATTTGCCTGGGGATGAGAATTGGTTCTTGATTCCTAGGTTTGAACAGAAGTCTCTAAAGCCTTGGCTGTCGAACTGCCTCCCATTATTTGATATAATCATCAATGGAATCCCGAACCTGCAAATTATATTCTTCCATACAAAGCTCCAAATTCTTGCCTCGATAATTGTTGCTAGAGTCTCTGCTTCAACCCACTTTGTGAAGTAGTCAATAGCAACTAGTAGGAATTTTATCTGACCTTTACCTTGGGGTAGTGGACCGACGATGTCGATTCCCCATCGTGCGAATGGCCACAGGGAGGCTATCGTCGTCAGTTTCTCTGCTGGAAGCTGTTGGACATTCTCGTATCGTTAGCACTTGTCGTACTTCTTGACGATCTTCACTACGTCTACCTGCATAGTAGGCCAAAAATAACCTGTTTGTATTACCTTGTTTACTAGGGACCTGGGGCCGACATGGTCGCCGCAAATTCCTCCGTGGATTTCTTCCAGTATGTACTTGGCTTCTTCTTCGTCAACACATTTCAAGTAAGGCATGGAGAAGCCTTTCTTGTATAAGGCGTCATTAAGAATCGTAAATCTGGCCGCCCTTTTCTTGATCTTTTTGGCCTCTTCTGTATTCTGAGGGAGGTGCCCGTTCTGGAGGAAGGAAAGTATTGGTGTCATCCAGCTGTTTGTGCTCTGGATTGTGAAAGTTAGGACTTCTTCATTGCTGGGGCGTTTCTGGACTTCCATTGCTAAGTCCATGCTTATCCCCCCTTCTTTTGATGATGCTAGCTTCGAGATTTCGTCTGCCACCATGTTCTGGCTTCTGGGGATCTGAACAAATTCCACTTTATCGAACTCCTGAGTAAGATGTTTCGTCAGCCTGAGGTATTTCTGCATTCTCTCTTCTTTTGCTTCGTACTCTCCCTTGATTTGCTCGATCACCAGCTTTGAATCACTTTGAACTAACAGGTTCTTAGCTCCAAGTGCCTTTCTGAGTCTCAACCCCGTCAATATTCCTTCGTATTCAGCTTCATTGTTGGTAGTCAGAAATTTCAGTTAAACCCCGTATTTGAGCACTTCTCCATCAGGGGCGGTTATGATGACCCCTACTCCCCCCTGCTTTTGGGCTGACGAACCATCAGTCTGTATCGTCCATCGTTCAGCTTCTTTGGTGAGACCGTCTTCGTCCCGAAGGGTGAACTCGGTGATGAAGTCTGCTAAAGCTTGTGCCTTGATGGCTGTTCTACTCAATGTCAAATTGGCTGAGTTCAATTTCCCACTGGACCATTCTTCCGACTGCTTCAGGTTTGTTCATGGATTTTTTAATGGGTTGGTCCGTCATCACCAGGATAGGATTTGCTTGAAAATATTGCCTTAGTTTTCGTGAGGCTACTATTAACGCGAACACAATCTTTTCAATCCGGGGATACTTGGACTCAGCCCCTTGGAAAGCTCGGCTGATGTAGTAAACTGGGAGCTGTGTCTTGTCTTCTTCTCTAATCAAGGCTGCACTCACTGCTGTAGCTAATACTGCCAAGTACAAATATAGGTTTTTCCCCTACTTGGACAGACTTAAGAGGGGTGGGTTACTCAGGTAATGTTTGAGTTCTTGGAACGCTGCTTCTCATTCGTCGGTCCAGGCGAAAGCCTGCTTCAAAGTCTTGAAAAAGGGTAGACGCTTGTCCGTCATTCTAAAGACGAACCTGTTTAAGGCTACGATCCTTCCTGTGAGTTTCTAGACTTCCTTGACGGTTTTGGGCGATGCCATATTGATTATGGCTTGTACTTTCTTCAGGTTTGCTTCTATTCGTCTTTGGGACACCATAAAGCCCAAGAACTTCCCTGAAGCTACACCAAAAACGCACTTACTTGGATTCAACTTCATCTGGTATTGTTTGAGGGTAGCAAACGTCTCCCTTAGGTCGTCCAGATGCTCAAGCTCTTCTTTACTCTTGACGAGCATATCATCCACGTATACTTCCATGTTCTTGCCATTTGTTTGCTGAACATTTTGTTCACTAGTCTCTAATATGTAGCTCCGAAATTCTTCAGTCCAAAAGGCATTACCTTGTAACAATAGAGTCCCTGACTCGTGATGAAAGCAGTCTTCTCCTGATCTTCTTCAGCCATCCTTATCTGGTTATATCCCAAGAAAGCATCCATGAATGACAGCAACTTGTGTCCGGCCGTAGAATCCACAAGTTGATCTATCCTTGGTAAGGGGAAACTGTCCTTCGGGCATGCTTTGTTCAGGTCTGTGAAATCCACGCACATTCTCCATTTCCCATTTGCTTTCTTCACTAGGAAGACGTTTGCGAGTCATTCAAGATAGTATACTTCTCGGATGAAACCTGCCGCCAACAGTTTGGTAACTTCGTCTGTAACTGCTTGGTCTCGTTTTGGGGCGAAGACTCTTCGTCTTTGCTGGATGGGTTTTCTTTCCGGGTTCACATTCAACTTATGCTGAATGACTTCTGGAGCTATGCCTAGCATGTCCTTGTGGCTCCACACGAAGGCGTCTCGGTTTTCATTAAGGAATTGGATGAGCCTTGTTCTCATCTCAGGGCTTAACGTCGTCCCTATCTTCACGGTCTTGGTTGCCTCTCCTTTGACTAGTTCTACTGTTTCCAAGGCTTCCATTTTGTTCTCGTCATTCCCTTCGATCATCCATGTGTGATTCTCATTTGCGTCCAAGACGGCTTGATAACACTCCCTGGCTAAGACTTGATCTCCTTTTACTTCGCCAATACCGTTATTCGTTTGGAATTTTACCTTCAAGCAATAGGTTAACGTGGCCGCTTTCCATTTGTTAAGTGTGGGCCTCCCAATGATCACATTGTAAGATGAGGGGCAATCTACTACCAAGAAGTCTAATTGACAGGTTAACTGAGTCGGGTAGGTCCCCACTGTTACTATGAACACAGTCTCCTTGGATCTAGCTTCAGCTGTTGGAATGTAGGGAGGTAGATGATGTCTACAGAACTACCGTTGTCCACGAGGATCCTTTGGTGTTGAATCCCTCTATATTCAGCATTATAACCAAAGGGTCATTGTGGGGCTGCTTAACTCCCCTAGCGTCCACTTCATTGAAGGATATATCCCGGTCCGTCCGTTGCTGCTTGAACAGAGGTATCATGTGGACGCTATTCACCTGCCTCTGGTATGCTTTCTTGAGGGATTTAAATGACCCTCCTGTGAAGGGCCATCCTGTAATCGTCTTTATCTCCCCAATCACGTCCTGTGTAGGTTGGAACGGCTGATCATCACTCCTGGAAGAGGACCCATACTGACTCTTATTGCCGTCCCTGAACTTATTATATTTTCCCTTCTTCACGTATTTCTATAATTTGCCTTTCCATATCAACTCTTCTATCTGTTCCTTTAGGTCCTTACAATCTTCCGTGTTGTGGCCATGATCCTTGTGGAATCGACAATACTTGTTCTTATCATGAACGTTAGGAGATAAGTGTAATGGTCTTGGCCATTTAAGATAGTGCTCGTCCTTAATCTGCATTAAAATTTTGTCAACAGGCATAACTAGAGGGGTAAATTTTACCGTCCGAGGACTTTTGTCTTCTTTTCTTCTGTTCCCGTCATTATTTCGACGATCTGGGCGTTCCTTCTTTTGACCTTTACGCTCGTCATCCCTTCTTCCTTTGTCTCCTGACTTCTCTACGTCCTTTATGGCTGCTAAAGAGTTTTTGGCATTCATGTACTTCTGTACTTTTAGGAGCATTTCTGCCATCGTCTTTGGAGGATTCTTCGTGAGTGAAGCCACGAGATCTTTGGATCTTAGTCCTGCTTTGAAGGTTGTCAACTGTACTTTGTCATCAGCTTCGTCTACCTCGAGGGTCTCCTGAGCAAAGCGTTTCACGTATGACCTCAAGGTTTCCTTTTCCCCCTGCCTAATGGTGAGTAAGTGGTCCGTTGGCCTCTTGAGACGCTGCCCCCCAATGAAGTGACGCAAGAAAGCGCTGCTTAACTGCTCGAAGTTGTCGATGGATGACGTAGGCAACTTTGTGAACCATTCCCTTGCAGCCCCTTTGAGAGTGGTGGGAAAAGAATGACACAGTATCTCGTTGGGTGGCTATTGAAGGCCCAGCATCGTTTTGAAGTTATTAAGGTGATCCTGAGGGTCTTTGAGCCCGTCGAACGGCTCAAGTTGAGGTAAACGAAACTTTGACGGCACGGGGCATTCAAGGACTGCTGTAGTGAAGGGCGAATCTATGGCCCTTACCATTCTGTCTACGCTTCAGTCTGTCTTCTCCTTAATAGCATTCCTCAATTCGTCCATCTCCTTCCTCATCTCTTGAAGGAGATCTGAGTTTTGCTCGTTTGGAGTAGTAGGTCTTTGATGAATACTCCTCCTATGGCTATCCCCTTTTCCCTCCATGTTATCCTTGGACCGATGCTCTTCCTGTTGAGCCTGTTGAACATGTTGAAGTCGTAGCTTCATTTCCTGATTTTGTTTGGTGAGTTCTTCAATGGTGGCCGCAAAAGCTTGAACTTGCTGGGCCAAGGCTGCGGAATCTGGATTGGATTCCATCTGAATGTAGAAGTTGATGGAAACTACGTTTTCAAATATGAATCTGAAAATGTCGTCCCCACAAATGGCACCAAACTGATGAAGTGTAAGTTCGTCAGTCAGAGAAGGCAGATGGAACCAATCTTCAGTCTGGGTGATTGTATTCTCAAGATGGTCACTAGTGTAATGCCTGCCACAAAGTCTCTGATGCCAAAGTCAATATCAAGAAGTTTGTTCAGAGAGAATAATGCAATATGACAGAGTAAGAAATATAGCTAAGTATGTCTATGTACCTTGTGTTGGTAATGTGAGAGCTTTATATATGTTGCCTTGGATTCTGACCGTTGTGGTTAATAATAGGATGTTAATGCCTTTCTTGGTAACGCCTCCTGCTTAGTAATGGGGCTTTAATGTGCTTTCAACGGTCTGCATAGCTGTTGTTGTAACCATTTGAGGTGCTACTAGCAGTATCGAATGGTCCTGATACCTTCGTCGGTGATGGAGGCACTTGTTTGGGTTCGTCCATGAGGATGGTCTCGTCTATAATACTGGGTTCGTCGGTAGTTGATTTCGTCAGTCTCATCACTAACCGTTAGATTGCATGTTCTTATTACATACTTAATGCTTACAAAATTTTGAGAAAATCAAAGATCAATTGCTATGTCATTAAATAAATGTTATAATTTCAAGTTTTTGTAATCTAAAGTTGTATATAAAAAATAAGTTAATTGATCAAATAGTAAATAATATCCAATTTGTACGAAATTTGATATGCATGTTAAGAACATAAGGAACATGAAATTCAATGGTTAGATTTTCAAAATTCACACCTAAAAAAGAAATATATGAGAAGTTTGAAGAGTTTCTCTCCAAACTAGCTTGAAGAGAAACTTTGTTCTAGCAATAATGCTATTTTTGCCTCCTCAAACTACAAAATATGGTGCTACATTAGTGGTGCCATAGCTAAAAAAATTTAGCTACATGCTACAGTAAATAGGTACTAGTACTGGTTTTAATATTTTTTTTCTTTTTTTTTCTTTCAAATTCAGCTCATATCTCTCTCTCTCTCTCTCTCTCTCTCTCTCTCTCTCGTTACTCCCCTCTCTCAAACCAAAACCCCTTTCTCTCTCTCTTATCTCAAATCAGATCATGTCGTAGGTCACAGCGTGGGTCATGCCGTGGATCACGTCCTTACCACCACCCTTTAATCCATTTCTTTTCTCTTTTTGCTCAAATCAGAATTTGGGTGTGTTGGTTGTGATTAGGTTTTTTTTTTGTGTGTGTTCATATGGTTTTGGTGGCTATGGTGTTTAATTTTTTTTTTATCCTGTTGATTTGGTGGCTGTGGTGGTGGTGCTGGTGGCTGTGGTGGTGCTTTGGTGGTTATGGTGGTGGTGATGATGGTTTGGTAGCTGTGGTGGTGGTGATAGTGGTGGTTTGGTTTTTTATTTTGTTTGTGGGTTTGGTTGTGACTGTGGGTTGTGGTTGAAATGGTGGTTTGGTGGCTATGTTGGTTGTGGTTGAAATGTTGGTTTAGTGGCTGTGGTTGTAGTTGCCATGGGCTATGTTGGTGGTTGTGGTTGTATTGGATTTGGTTGTAATGGTGGGTTATGGTTGTGGCAGTGGTGGTGGTAATGGTGGTTTTATTTATTTATTTTTTTGTCTTGTCTTAGGCTGTGGTTGCCACATGAAGGTTGTTGCTGGTTGAGGTAGCTGTGGCTAATTGAAAGGTTTTTGTGGTGGATATTTTTTATTTTATTTTAATGAGTTCTTTATATTATTTTAGGCTGTGTTTGTTTTGGCGTAAAACCATTTCAGGAAATGATTTTACACCTCACCGTGTGTTTGGTTGCGCATGGAAAATAAAATTTTCCGGAAAAGCATTTCATTTGACCGTGTGTTTTATGGCTTTGACCCGGAAATTGGTTTACATTTCTATTTTCACTTCAAAACATTTCCGGGTCTCAAACACGCAAAGAGAGAGAGAGAAAGAAGAGAGAGTTGCCGATCCACCCAAAACCGATCGCACCCTAGCACTGGCACCACCAGCTAGATCGCACCCCAGCACTAGCGCCGCCATCTAGATCGTCACCACCCAAGACCGATCCACCCAAAACCGATCTCATTGGCGTCGACGTTACCGATCCCGTTGTCGTTCTCGACCCAAAGCTCATTGGCACCGCCGATCTCATCGCACCAATGATCTCGTCGTCTCGATCTCGTCGCCCATGACCGATGACCGATCTCTCCTTTTCCCTCAATTTTTGATCACTCTCTCTTCCTCCCTCTCTCAGTTTGACCGAATTGTGGAGTTTAACGAATGGTGTAGTTTTGATTTTTGTTTTTTTAACTTTATATATTGAAATTTTCTATTATAAAATTTGTTTGGTAGCTGAGAAAATGTGAGAAACTAGTAGGAAAATAGTATTTTCAGAATGCAACCAAACACATGAAAACATTTTTTAGAACAATTTTCATAATGCAGCCAAATACTTGAAAATATTTTCATTTCCCGAAAATGTTTTACACCTGAAAATATTTTACACTCGGAAAATATTTTACATTCAACCAAACGCAGCCTTAATCAAATAACTAAAAATATAGATCTATTGATGTTTGGTGTATTGTAAAGTGAATAGGTAAAATAGATAAAATGACTTTTGTAGGTGCTAAATAGTCAAATTTTTGTCTCCACCAGTATGGATGCTCTTATGCCCATACGAGAAGTCAGGCCTAAAATCTAAAAAGTGAGACATGCACATATAATAATTGGGCTTTGATATGTCCAGTGGTAAGGCAAATTTCAAAATAATATAAATCTAGCAATGTGAAGAAAATTAAAGGGTAAAATACTATTTTGATTCCTAAACTTTGTTAAAAGTTTGTTTTTTATCCCTAAACTTTAAGAAATTCATTTTTCGTTCCTAAACTATTGAAAAGTTCTTATTTCATCCCTAAACTATTGAAAATTTTTTATTTATATCTTTAAACTTTACTAAATGTTTGTTTTTATCCCTAAACTACTGAAGAAGAAAAAATTCTTTTTTCATCATTATTTTTGTCTCTATACTATTCAAAAAACTCTTTACAAAATTTAGGGATGAAAAAAGAACTTTTTAAAATTTAGGGACGAAAACAAACTTTTAGTAAAGTTTAGGAACCAAAATAGTATTTTACCCGAAACAAAATAGTTCTTGCTAAGTGATAGAATGAGACCAATTATTACACTACCAGAGGTCAGATGAAAATACACCTCTAACGATAAGCTAAAAAAAATAAGTTTTAGAAAACTGTACATTAATGCCCTCTAGTCTGGATTAATGGGGTTAAATTGGAGTGTAGTAAAAGGAGAAAAGTATGTTCAATCAGTTGTGCACAACAATGGATTCACCACATTTTTTTACTTTTCAACCAGCGTAGATCTTCTCAATGATATGTATTTGCCTTCTTTAGTGTAGTGGAGTAAATGATGGAAAGTAAGGTGTGAAAGAGGATTTTCTTACATATTGTTTTTAATATGGATGGGATGGTGAAAGTAGTATTAAGGAATGAATCCCTTTGTTAAAATAAAGGACTTCTTCTATATAGGAGTAAGAAATGTCCAATAAACCAAGTTCTAAAGGCAAAGCCAACACACAAGACAAAAGAAAGAAATGTTTTAAGTCAGTTGGTTCTCTAATAAAGGGTGTAAGTTGTCCCAAATCCTAAAAAAGTTGGTTCAAGTGGTTGATGAAGGATATTAGCTAGTGAGAGACTTGTTGTGCACTAGCTTTTTAGGATTTCAACATGTCAAGTTTCATGTGAAGGTTTTTCTTATAGACTACTAGAGCTATTAAAAATACCAAATTGACCCTTCAAAACATAAAACCCAAGTTTTCCCCATTAAAAATCTCTTGTGCTTATGTTTGGATTATGAGGTAAAGTTTTGTGATGTCTTTCTTGATATGTAATGAGTGATAAGAAGTAGCAGATTTCCTGAGCCTTTCTAGGATTTCGGCCATAGTTTTTTTGAGCTTTAACTGTGTATCAAAGTCGTTCTATTGCCTTCAATATTTGTTTGCTAACGAGGAACAAGAGGTGTCATGGCAAAAAGATAGACTTGTACCCGAACAAAGTTTCTCCAAACTACTTTGAAGAGAAATCTTTCAAACTCCTCATATATTTTTATATTAAGTGTGAATTTTAAAAATTTAACCGTTAAATTGCATGTTTTTATTATATCATTCATGCTTGCAAAATTTCAAGAAGATCAAAGATCAATTGTTATATCATCAAACAAATGTTAAAATTTCAAATTTTTATGATCTAAAATTATGTTTAAAAAATAAGTTTATTGATCGATGTACATAACACCACTAAGGCATGGGGGAATGCATAAGTGGTTGAATCTTGACCTTACATGTGGAGTGGTTGTGAGCAAGGGGAGAGGAAGCGTTGGCTAAAGGATTTTGTCTTGGTCCGTGCTAAAGGTGTGACTGCCTTGGAAGGAAGTAAGATTTACACCTGACATGGTACTTGATGGTACCGAAAACAATACCACCAATGAGTCGCACGCTCCTCACTCGATCGCAAATGGCACCTGCACAACGAGAAGGAGTAACCTAACAGAGAGCACCGGTGTGGTACCGGCCAAATACCCTCCGAAGGTCAAGTTAGAACTATTCTCACTGCTCTAGAGTGCTAGAGAGGGTAAAATTATGCGTACCTTGGGTAACGAGAGTGCTAAGGTTTTTATAGTAGCGAGGGTCATCCCTCTTTTCCTTGGAGTAGAAGTCTTTTCCTTATAGGAGTCCTTTTGGGCGTATTTTCCGGGATCCTTTCCTTATAGGAGTCCCTTTGAATATTCTCTTGCGTGGGAAACAAGTCAACTCTTGACTTATCACATGGGAAGCAAGTCGACTTCATGACTGGACCGTCGGCCTCAACGCATCTCCTTCAGCTTTTTGGGCGTCACTTGATCAAACCGTCAGTCTTGGAGGCCATCAAATCCAACCGTCAGCTATTGCTCCGTCTATTTATTGAAGACAGCATAACACCGTCAGTATGAGGCTCTCTCCTTTTTATCCTCATCAGTTGCCCCCTACTCTATATGCTTGACGTTTAGAACCGTCAGCATGTGGAGTTATTTCTAAAGAAGAATTACGAATGATTCCTCGGGCCGCGAGCTATTTAATGCAAGGTCACGTGGCGCGCGATAGTTGGTCTCGTTTCTGGCACAGGCGTCGCCTCGCGTTTCGTGCGTTTTCCCCTTATATAAATATCACGCCTCACAGCCTTATTTCGCTATTTCAACCTCGAAGATCTTTCAAGAGAGAACCCGTCGCTTTTACTCACGATTCGCTCCGTCAGCTCTTACCAATACCGTCACACTTTGTTTTATTTATTCAAGATCTATTTCACCTGTAAGTTCCTTTTCCTTTCTGCTTCCTTTTTATTTTTATTTTTGCCCAAGAATTTTTTCTTTTATTGAGAACGTCAGTCTAGGGACTTAGGGTGTATCCGTCACTTGTAGGTAGTCAGATGTCAAGTGACGCGTCGAGTGATCAGTCGTCAGTCCGCGATGGAGCGGGCTACGACGAAGTCTTTGGCTCAGGTCAAGAGTCCGACGGCTTTTTGGAGTCGTCAGGAAGAGAAACGTCCGCCCAATCCCTTAGTATTGACGTAGAGGACCGTGTTGAGGGAGTCAGGGAAGAGGTGTTAAGTGAGGTTGAGATCGAGAGGGTCGACAAGGAAGTTGTTGACGACGGGACCTGGGAGGAAGGTGACGTAGAGATCGATAGTGACGAAGATAGGGGTGACGGTAGCGAGGTTAGTAGTGACGGTAATGAGGATGAGGATGACGAAGAGTCCAGTGAGGGAACTTCAGGGAGTTCTGGAGGTAACCGTCCCTTCATCCTTCCAGAGGAGTGGGCCGTCAATAAATTTCTCCCAAAGATGAGCAACAGAGTTTTTTCTGAGTTGCGTATCCGTTTCCAGATCCCAGATCACATTCCCCTCCGTCTCCCTAAAAAGAATGAGAAGTGTTATACAGGGAGGACGGCTGATGTGGGGATGTATGACGCCATGTTCGCAGCTGGCCTTAGGCTCCCACTGATGGCTTTACACCGTCAGCTGGCGGATTTTTTAGGATTGTCCGTCAGCCAGATCTCTCCGAACGCCTGGAGGATCTTTATTGGAGCTGAGGTTCTTTGGGGTCGCTTGAGTGGGGGGAACCGTCAACTTTCGCTAGACGAGTTCTTTTACTGCTACAGACCCCAGCACAAAGTATCCGCCAAGGGGACATATCACTTCGCACCTCGTGAAAAGAACTTAAGATTGGTGTTTGATATGCCGGATTCAAATAGGAATTGGAAAAATAGATTTTTCTTTGTTAAAGGGACGGACTGGGTGTGTCACCCGGATGAATGGGATAAGTTGCCCGGGGGTTATTTTGATAACACTTGGGCTTATATTAGGGAGTCAGGTTGCCCCCGTCTCTTTCTTTTTACCGTCGCTTTTCATTTTCACCGTCTCTTTTTAACACTGTTTCCTTGTCTCAGCCATCACTCGTCCGGAGGTGTCTGACGAACAGAGGGATTTCATCCGTCGGATACTCACCATCTCACTTGAGCAACGTAGGTGTAGGGACTTGATAACCCTAGACACTCTACATTTGTATTGTGGTGGTCCTGAGCCGACGGTCGAAGCACGGAAGTTGGAAGAATTTTCAAGAAAACGTAAGTAAATGCGTTATTTAATCCGTCTGCTACTATTCATCCGTCAGATTACTTATCCGTTAGCTTTCTTTTTGCAGAGATGGAGGCTGCGAAGCAAAGGGTGAGGGCCGCTGCCGCCCGTAAGAAGGAAGAAGATAAAGCTAAGGGGAAGGATGGAGCGTCAACTCCTCATTCCTCCTTGAAGGGCTCAATCAAGAGGAAATCTGACGGAAAGGATGATCCTCCTTCCAAGAAGGTGGCCGTCACTCCTACGGACGCGCCCTCCCAGAAGTCACCTCCCAAGCTTAGTCACGGTGCTGGGAAAGGAGTGATGACTTCTTCTGGTCCTGTCATTGAGGGGCCCCGTTGCTTGCTGACTCACAAAGATCATGCTGTCGAGAGTCTGGAGTCTCTTATCAAACAGACGGATCTGGATCCTTGTGCTCAGCTTGGGACGGATGACCTGGGGGCGTCAGCCTTCTTTGATATTGCACGGGTATGTTTCCTACTTTGATTAATCTGATATTTTTCCTTGCTTAATAGCTGACGGTTGTATTCCCTTCAGGCCTTGGTTCGTGTTAAAGCACTCCAAGATCGTTGCATGGCCAAAGAAGGCGTCGTCTCTCGGGTGAGGAGGCACAACTCCACCTTGATGGATCAGCAGGCGCAATACAAGGAGGCCGTCCGTCTCTTAAACACAGACCTGAAGGATGTGAAGGAGAAGCTAGGAGAAGCAGAGGGTGAGCAGAAGAGACTTGAGGAGGAGGTTTCGTCTCTGCGTGCGCAGGTGGTGACGGCTGGGGCTGACGCAGTTGAAAAGTTCAAGACAACTCAGTCCTTCATCGACTCTTGTGCTGATTACTATGGCGCAGGTTTTGATGATTGTCTGAAGCAAGTGTCGTTAGCTTATCCGGAGCTGGATCTGTCTGGAATCACCATGGACACTTCCGTTCCAATGACTCCTGCCGCTGACAGAGATGACGAACCCCTTAGCTTGGATTCCTTGCTTAACGACGCTGGGGTTGTTCTGGCCCAGCCTGCTGTTGCTACCCCTGCTGGGCCTTCAGATCAGATTGTGAAGGATAAAGCTGACGGGGTCTCCAAGGACGCTCCTGCCGCTTAATCCTTCATTAGTTGTAATTTTTGAACAATGTCTTTAAGTGCCCGTATGTTTGTTGGGGCTTTTCGTTTGTAATTCAATCTATCCCTTGTTGTCCGTTACTTTGCATATATACACTTGTCTTTTTATTGTTTGACCAATTTTAATGTGATCGTCTATTATTTTGTATTTTAGCCTTTTTGGTTAGCTCGTCATCTTTACAGGCTTGTTGGTTGGAGAAATTTATTTGTAAGTAGTCTCATTTTTTGGTAAGACCGTCAGCAAGTTGACCGTCAACCATATAAATTTTCATCCATTGGACCGTCAGTTTTGAGGGCCCGATCCATATGAGAACTCTATTCATTGGACCGTTAGCTTTTAGCTTTAGCTTTTTCGGTCCGTTATTTTGATGGCGATTAGCCTCGATGCCTTTTGACATCTCTGTTGGTCCGTAGTCTCATTTTTTGGTAAGACCGTCAGTAAGTTGTCCGTCAACCATATAAATTTTCATCCATTGGACCGTCAGTTTTGAGGGCCCGATCCATATGAGAACTCTATTTTTTGGACCGTTAGCTTTTAGCTTTAGCTTTTTCGGTCCGTTATTTTGATGGCGATTAGCCTCGATGCCTTTTGACATCTCCGTTGGTCCGTCGGTTTTGAAGGCTTGATCCATATATCTATTGGACCGTCAGCTTTTAGCTTTAGCCTTCTCGGACCATTGTTTTTTCTGGCTTTTTTAGCCTTGATGCCTTAACATCTTTCATTAGTCCGTCGGGTTTTTCCTTGGTCCGTGAGTTATGGACTTAGACGTTCTTGGGTTGTAAACTTAGTGGACCGTCGGAGGAAAGATATACTTCAGTGATTTCTGAATAAAACTCCTCTTATTGCCATGCATTTAAATAAAAGTAATTAAAACCAAACCCTGCCCCTTGGGCTAAAAAAAAAAGTATTGTTGCGAAAAAACTAAAGTAAACGATAGATCTGAGGAGTTAAACTATAATTTGCTGAAAAATAAAAGAAGTTGGTCTTCATGCTGCTGCTTCTATTGGTAGTACTTCCGTAGGTGCTCGGTGTTCCATGGATGTGGTAGCTTCTGTCCCTCCAATGTTTCAAGGTGGTAAGTACCTTTTCTCTGCCACGACGAGATTCGGTAAGGACCTTCCCAATTAGGGCCGAGTTTCCCTTGGGTAGGGTCCCTAGCGGCGCCCATGACCTTCCTAAGAACAAGGTCTCCGACTTGGAAGTCTCTGTGTCGGACCCGAGAGTTGTAGTATTTGGCCATGCGATCCTGGTACCTAGCGAGCCTTTGTTCTGCTGCTGCCCTGATCTCATCCACTAGGTCGAGCTGTAGTCGCATAGCTTCATCGTTTTTGTCCTCATCATGGTTGTGTACCCTATAGCTTGCGAGTCCGACTTCTGCCGGGATGACTGCTTCGCTTCCGTACGTCAAGCGGAATGGTGTTTCTCCTGTTGGTGTTCTTGCCGTCGTTCTGTATGCCCATAGTACACTTGGCAATTCTTCGGGCCATATACCCTTTGCCCCCTCGAGCCGAGTCTTGATGATCTTGAGCAAGGATCGGTTTGTGACTTCGACTTGTCCATTAGCTTGAGGGTGAGCGGGGGAGGAGTAGTGGTTCTTTATTCCCAACTGTGAGCAAAAGTCCCGGAAATGGTCGTTGTCGAACTGTCTCCCGTTATCCGAGACAAAGACTCTAGGAATGCCAAACCTGCATACGATGCATCTCCAAACGAAGCTGCGAACGTTCTTCTCCGTAATCGTGGCTAAAGCTTCAGCTTCCACCCATTTCGTGAAATAGTCGATGCCTACTACCAGGAATTTCAGCTGCCGCATAGCTGTAGGGAAAGGTCCCATAATGTCTAATCCCCATTGTGCGAACGGCCATGGGGCTGTTATTGGGGTCAGCTCTTCGGTCGGCTGTCTAATCATATTGCTGAACCGTTGGCATTTGTCGCAGGCCCTGACATAGGCTTCGGCGTCCTTCTGCATGGTGGGCCAATAATACCCTGCTCGTACAAGCTTGTGTACCAATGATCTGGACCCTGAGTGGTTTCCGCAGATTCCTTCATGTACTTCTCTCATGACGTAGTCTGCTTCTTCCGCACCCAAGCATCTCAGATACGGTCGGGAGAAACCTCTCTTGTATAGGACGTCTTTTATCAGGACGAACCTTGCCGCCTGGACTTTAAGCTTCCTTGCGGCTTCCTTTTCGTCCGGTAAGACCCCGCTTTTTAGGTATGAAACCAACGGCGCTGCCCAGCCGCTGTCGGAGCATATTTCCTGCATATTGCTGAGATCTATTAGCGGGGAAAGCTGTACAAAGGAGAGTACATTACCAGGGACGACCATTCGTTCTGCTGAGGCGGCCTTCGCGAGACGGTCTGCTCGCTCGTTTTCCTCTCTGGGAATCTGGATGATTTTGGCTTCTAGGTCGCCCACTCTTGTCCTTACTTCATCAAGGTATTTCTTCATCTTTTCGCTCTTGCACTCGTAGTCTCCATTTATCTGGTTGGTGATAACCTGTGAATCGCAGTAGACGACTACCCTTGCGGCTCCTGCTGCTTTGGCAAGGTCGAGTCCTGCTATCAGAGCCTCATATTCTGATTCATTGTTGGTGGCGGGAAAGTTTAGACGGACCATACATTCAATGGTGTCTCCTTCAGGTGATAGCAACACAATGCCGGCCCCTGCGGCTTGCCTGTTGGATGATCCGTCCGTATGTATGCTCCATTGAGGGGACTCTGCTGCCCCCTGGTCCTCGTCATGGGTGAACTCAGCTATAAAGTCGGCGACAGCCTGTCCCTTGATGGCGGTCCGCGGACGATACTGAATGTCAAATTCGCTTAGCTCGATCGCCCATAATGCCAGTCGGCCCGCGGCCTCGGGGCTGCTCATTGCTCGCCGTAAAGGTTTGTCAGTCAGGACATTTACCGTATGAGCTTGGAAGTACGGTTTGAGCTTTCGGGCTGCCGTAACTAATGCGAAGGCAAGTTTTTCCATCGGCGGGTACCTTTCCTCGGCGCCACGAAGCGCTCGGCTTGCGTAGTATACGGGTTTCTGCGTCCTTTCCTCTTCTCTCATCAAGGCTGCGCTAACAGCTGCGGGGGAGACGGCCAGATAGAGAAAAAGCTCTTCTCCCGGCTGTGACGGGCTCAACAACGGAGGAGAGGAGAGGTAAATCTTCAATTCTTTGAATGCTTGCTGGCATTCGTCGGTCCATTCAAAGGATTTTTTCAATGTCCGGAAGAAGGGCAAACACTTGTCCGTTGCTCTCGACACGAACCTGTTAAGTGCCGCTATTTTTCCATTCAGGCTCTGTACCTCCTTTACACTTCTCGGCGGTGTCATTTCCATAATGGCTCGGATTTTATCCGGGTTCGCCTCGATTCCCCTTTGAGACACCATGAATCCCAAGAATTTTCCTGCCGTTACTCCAAAGGCGCATTTCCCTGGGTTGAGCTTCATATTGTAGGAGCGGAGTGTATCAAATGTTTCCTTGAGATCTCCTAGATGATCTTCCTCCCTCCGGCTCTTAACTAGCATGTCGTCCACGTAGACCTGGACATTCCTCCCAATCTGTTGCGCGAACATTTTGTTCATGAGCCTTTGGTACGTTGCGCCTGCGTTCTTTAGGCCGAAGGGCATGACCTTGTAACAGAATAGGCCTTGGCTGGTTACGAACGACGTTTTCTCCTGGTCGGCTTCATGCATTCGGATTTGGTTGTATCCCGAGAAAGCGTCCATGAAGCTCAGCATCTGGTGTCGGGCCGTGGAGTCTACTAGGACATCGACCCTTGGTAGGGGGTAGCTATCCTTGGGGCAGGCTTTGTTAAGGTCGGTGAAGTCCACACACATCCGCCATTTCCCGCTTGCTTTCTTCACCATTACTACATTTGCTAACCAGTCGGGATAGTACACTTCCCTGATGAAGCTTGCTTCCCGTAGCTTTCTGACTTCCTCTGCTATGGCTCGGTCTCGCTCCGGGGCAAACACCCTCTTCTTTTGTCTGACGGGTGAAAAGGCGGGCGACACATTCAGCTTGTGCACCATGATTGAAGGATCTATTCCTGGCATATCTTCATGGCCCCATGCGAATACGTCTTGATTTTGCCTAAGGAATGTTATGAGCTCTTGACGGGTCGTGGGGTTAGCGAGTGTTCCAATTTTGGTCGTTCGGCTAGGATCGGAACTGTCAAGGGGTATTTCTTCTAGCTTCTCAACCGGCTCCGTTACCGTCCGGTGCTCCTCTATACTTAAAGTCTGAACCTGATCCTCCATTTCCACCATGGCTATGTAACATTCGCGTGCGGCCATCTGACTCCCGCGCAACTCCCCTACTCCGTAGTCAGTTGGGAACTTAATCATCAGGTGGTAGGTGGAGGTCACTGCCTTGCATGAGTTGAGCGTGGGTCGCCCGAGGATGGCGTTGTAGGCTGATGAGCAATCAACAACCAAAAATGTCACGTCTCTGGCTATCTGTTGGGGGTAATCACCCACAATGACGGATAAGGTGACCGCGCCCAGTGGGAATACTCGACTCCCGCCGAAGCCGACTAGCGGGGCATTTGTTGGGATCAGTCGCCCCCTGTCGATCCTCATCTGCTGGAACGCGGTGTAGTATAAGATATCTGCTGAACTGCCATTGTCGACGAGCACACGGTGCATATTGTAATCTCCTACACGCAAGCTGACGACGAGTGCGTCGTCATGTGGATGGTGAAGGCGTCGTGCGTCTTCTTCTGAGAATCCGATTACGGGACCTTCTCTTCTTGCTATCTTCGGCACGGCTCCCGTCAGTTGGACATTCTGTATCATCCGGAGATAGGTCTTACGGGCCTTCTTGGATGACCCGGCAGCGGTCATCCCTCCTACGATCATCCTTATATCCCCAATTGGGGGCCTTGGTCGCTCATTGTCCCGTCGGGGGTGCTGGTCTTGTGCGGGGGGATCCGCCCTCTCCTTGCTAACGAATCTCTGCAGCTTTCCTTGTCTAATAAGGGCTTCAATCTGCTGCTTGAGGTAATAGCAATCTGCTGTGTCGTGGCCGTGATCGCGGTGGAATCGGCAGTACTTATCTCGGGAACGTTTGCTGGGGTCACTCTTCAGTTTTCCTGGGAACGTCAGCGATTCCTCGTCCTTGATCTGCATAAGGACTTGATCTATCGGGGCTGTCAGCGGAGTGAAGCTTGTGAACCTTCCCCCCAGGGGCTTAGGGCGTCTTTCGTCCCTTCGGTCCGTGGTTCTTGCCTTCTTTCGGCTTTGGTCCTGCCGACCGTCTTCCTGCCGTTCTCTTTTTCTAGGCCTTTCTTCCCGAGCTAAGAGTGCATCTTCAGCGTTCATATACTTTGTGGCACGATAAAGCACTTCCGACATGGTTTTTGGGTCGTTCTTGTAAATGGAAAACAAAAACTTGCCCTTCTTCAAACCATTTGTAAATGCTGCGACAAGTATCTTGTCGTCAGCTTCGTCGATCGAGAGCGCCTCTTTATTGAAGCGGGAGATGTAGGCTCTTAGAGTTTCGTCTTCTCGCTGCTTCATACTCATCAAGCAAGCCGTAGACTTCTTGTACCGATGGCCTCCGATAAAGTGTGCGGTAAACTGAGCGCTGAGTTCTTTGAAGGTGCTGATGGAGTTTGGGGCCAGTCGACTGAACCAAATTCTTGCTGCGCCCTTTAGCGTTGTAGGGAAGGCCCTACACATGATGGCGTCCGCTACTCCTTGAAGGTGCATTAGGGTTTTGAAGGTCTCCAGGTGGTCCAGTGGGTCCTTGACCCCGTCATAACTGTCTATCTGCGGCATGCGGAACTTACTTGGCAACGGGTAGGAGTTGACGGTAGTAGTGAACGGCGAGTCCGTTCGGTTGACAAGGTCGTCAAGGTCGCTCGATACCCGTCCCTTGAGAGCGTTCATCATAACCTCCATTTGCTCCTTCATGGCTTGCATCTCCGCGAGAACGAGGGGCGGAGTGGTTTCCGCGAGGGAGGGGATGCTCGTGTTCTGTCGTTCAGGTTTGCTCGGGGCGTTGCTGGCCTGGGGTCCTTCCTGGTTTCCCCTGTCAGCGCTGGTTCCTTCCTGCTCTGCTCCTTGGTTGTTGGGAGCTGCATTCTTCTGTCTCAGTTGCTCTTCTAGGTCGTGATTTTGCTTTGTGAGGCGCTCCACGGCGGCGGCGAGCGTCCGCACCTGTCTTTCAAGTGCGGTTGCAGGAGTTTCTTCTTCTTGAATGTCGTTGTTGGTCGCCATTGAGCGAGTGAGTACCATGTAACTCTCTTGTCTTGAAAGCGAAAACGTGTTAAAGCGTTTCCCACAGACGGCGCCAACTGATGGTACCGAAAACAATACCACCAATGAGTCGCACGCTCCTCACTCGATCGCAAATGGCACCTGCACAACGAGAAGGAGTAACCTAACAGAGAGCACCGGTGTGGTACCGGCCAAATACCCTCCGAAGGTCAAGTTAGAACTATTCTCACTGCTCTAGAGTGCTAGAGAGGGTAAAATTATGCGTACCTTGGGTAACGAGAGTGCTAAGGTTTTTATAGTAGCGAGGGTCATCCCTCTTTTCCTTGGAGTAGAAGTCTTTTCCTTATAGGAGTCCTTTTGGGCGTATTTTCCGGGATCCTTTCCTTATAGGAGTCCCTTTGAATATTCTCTTGCGTGGGAAACAAGTCAACTCTTGACTTATCACATGGGAAGCAAGTCGACTTCATGACTGGACCGTCGGCCTCAACGCATCTCCTTCAGCTTTTTGGGCGTCACTTGATCAAACCGTCAGTCTTGGAGGCCATCAAATCCAACCGTCAGCTATTGCTCCGTCTATTTATTGAAGACAGCATAACACCGTCAGTATGAGGCTCTCTCCTTTTTATCCTCATCAGTACTTAAGCACACAACAAAACACGCGAGTCTTAGGCCGCATTTTCAAAAACGCGGCTACATGCGGGCTATAGCCGTGTTTTTAGAAAACGCAGCTTAAAGTATTGAACAAAAGCTGCGTTTTTTAGTGTTATAGCCATGTTTTTTGGTTTGGAGATATTGCCGCATTTTAAACACGCGACTATAGCACCTTTTTATTTTATTTATTTATTTTTTTAATATGAGATGCAGCTCTACCTTCCTTATAGCTGCATTTATAAAACACGACTATAAACTTAGTCTGTAGCCATGTTTATAAAACGGGGCTTTAGTTTTAGGAAGTGGCCGCGTTTCTTACATGAGGCTTTAACTTTGCCTATAGCCGCATGTTAAAAATGTGGCTTTAGGCTTTGTATAAATAACATACTTAAAAAATTCTCAGCCCTATCTCCCATCTCTTAAGCCCTCACCCTCACCCGATCAGCCTCTATCTCTCAAGCCCTTACCCTCCATCTCCAATCTCAACCCTCACTCTTCATCTGTCACTCTCAAGCCCTCACCCTCCATCTCCAATCTCAAGCCCTCACTCTCCATCTCTCTAATCTCAAGCCCTCACCCTTTGTTCACCTCCGATCTGTTACTCTCACTCTCAATCTCTCTTCATCACCACATTCTCCGCTCTCCTTGAACTTGATCTTCTTCCCTTTTTAGCTTTGATTTCCTGCTCGACCAATCCGATTCAGTTGTCACAGGTTTAATCACGAACTAGGAGCTTCAAGGCTGAAATATGCACTACGAGATGCTCAAGAGTTTCTCTACCGAGCTCCTTTCCACTCGGAGGAACTTCAATCCATTGTTCGAGAAGCGCCTGAAGCAGTTTGGGATCGGTGGGGCTTTGCCACAGAAGAGAGATCTGACCCGATTCGTCAAATGGCCTAAGATTGTTCAGATTCAGAGGAAGAAGAGGATCCTCAAGCAGAGGCTCGAGGTCCCTCCAGCTCTCAACTAGTTCACCAAAACCCTCAACAAGAACCTTGGTATGTATACTATTTGATTCTTACATTTTTTGTTTTTTTTTTTTACTGCTCCAATTATTTGAGATTTAAGGAATCATATTGTTGTAACATGATGGAGGTTTTATGTTTGGTTTGGCCACTTCGAATTAATTCATGAGATTTATGAGTTATTATATCATTGATTGGAGTTCTTCAATGTCTCTGTTTAAAATGGGCTTATTTTTAAGTGCTTCATAAGTACCATAGATTAGTTTAAATAATTTGGGGCATATATATATATATATATATATATATATATATATCCGTTCATATATTGTATGAGGCTTTTGGGGTTTGCTTTAATGGTTCATTGAGTCTGAGTTCTGAGGTCTTGCAAAAGGTGTGTCGTTTTAATGTATCAATTCCAGAAATTTTTAGTATTGAGAAAATTTCGCATGTATTCCTTATTTGATCTTCATGTTTATGCTGTAATATTAGGTGCAAATCCAATTTATTCTCTTCCAAAATGTACAGTTGAGCTTCTTCCTAACGATATTATCAACTATTCTACACAATAATGGTTTGAGCTACTTTTTTAGGTGTTGAAGATATTGGAGTTTCTTCTTCTTAGTTCGATGATTTTTCTGTTGCTCTCACGAGTACTAGTAAGGGTAGAGAACTAAAGGTATGCTAGAATGTGTGAGGGTGTTTTTTCTTTAGCACACAGGCCCAAGGATCCTGGGCCAAATGATTATAGTTTGGTGGACTGGGCTTTGGTTCACCGCAACTAAAGGGCTGTTTAAGAACCAAGTGGTGCACAGGGCATACTTTCTACAATACACATAAACTAGCAAACGAGGATATTTGTATTGAGCAACAATTAAAACAGCAAAAGTAAGGTAAAGCAATCAGTAAATGTACAAAGTAATGGTTAAGGATCCTCAAATTAATAAGAAATACTTCATTAAATTTTCTTTATTATGATTACAGTGTGCTCACTAAGACGTGATACAAGATTTAAATAAGCTCAAAAATTACAGACTTAGATGGCAATTCAAGTCTCTAAGACTTGTAAAGTTTGAATCTTTTTGAATTCGAGTATGTGCTATAGTGGCTATTTTTTGGATACCGGGAGATGGTTTACTAATTTCTTTGAGTTTTTCTCGACAGAGCTTTCTCAATGATTCTGTTGTAATTTCTCTTGCTTTCTTCACAATCCTTCCCCCCTTTTTATAGTGTTATTTTTAGGGTCCCGGGGAACTATTGATTCTCCTGTTTTGCCCCCTTGGGTACCAGAGCCCATTTTGTGCCCATCACCCAGAAGGTTGAGTTTTCCCTATTTCTCATTTTTTTTCTTCCTTTTGGTGCTGTTTCCCCGAAAGCCCATGGCTGACTATCTATTTCGGAGTGCACTGGTTTCTAATGTCACGTTCCTCATGGTTCAGATTTTGGCCGTCCTTCCTCTTTATCTTTTTCCTCAAATGGGCGGAATCCCACTCTACCGGTTCGAAAGTTCTTTGCTACTACTTTTGTTTTTATAGCCCTTCATTCTGGTTCCCCGAGGTACCGTCCACTTGCACTGTGAGAGGTCACTCCAGGCTTTCTTTTTTTTCTTGCTGGATCTCTGGTACCTGAGAAGGACGTATCTATCCTCTGTTTCTTGTGTTCTTTTGGCTTTTCCTTTGAGCTGTCTTAATCCTCTCTTGACTGTGCTACACGCCTCGGGGATCCCGAGGCTTTGGTAGCCTTTGGGGATCCTAACTCAGCTTTCTTTTTATGCTGGTTCTTCTCTAATCTTCTAACCTGGGCTTCTTTTCTTTTTCTTCTTTCTTTTCTCATAGGCTTTTGGGCTTGTCCTTTTTTTATGGTTTTTTGGGCTTCAAGCCTTTTGGGCTTACCACCTCTTTTCATTTTCTATGGCCCCTTGTGTTTATTTCTTTGGGCCTGGGTGCTATGATTTTTTGGACCTCAACAGAATGTTTTTATTTTTGGTAGTTAGTGGTATTAATGATGATTTGAAGAAAGCTATTCCCATATTGTTATAAAGATCACCTTTGTTCTGTTTAGTTGTTTTTTTGGTGGATTGACAAAATTGTAATGCATATGTTCATAAATAGTCTTTGCAATTTGCAATTATTAAATTTTGGCAACAAATGGTATTTGTAAATTTTACTACCAGATAAGTGTTGAGGTGTTGACCACAAATTATATTTGTAATTTTTGCCACCAGATAACTGTTGAGATTTTTGGTGCCAAAACTCAAGCAATTTTTGACAATGTTTTTGACAAAATGGTTGCTACAGCACAGCCAATACTCGGCTTTCGAAGAGTAAAAGGAGGTAAGATTTTCAATTTGATGTATATTTTATCATGGAAAAGCTCATTTCTTTTGTCTTTTGTTTTTATTTTCTAACTGCATATGGTCATCTATGAAGAGTTACAGTAGTCAAATAGAAGTGGCTCCCAATCATCTAATGACTATTTAACTATCCTTTGTTGTGGTTGACTAGTTTAGAGCAGCACTCCATGTACTTGTGGTTTTTATGGAGGGGCCTCCACATTCTCTAACCATGCAAGTAATCAAGGAGGTGATTAACTCTACCATAGTTGAATATGTAGAAAAGGTAGGTATGATATTTTATTTTATTTATATATTTATTTAAATTACATGATTTTTTACTTATTTTTCTTTTGTCTCCTTCATCTAGACAATGCTCTCTATTTACTTCAATATGTTAGCTTCATTAATGTGCTCGATAATAGTAGGTGAATGCTTTCAAATGCCTGCATTTGATGGTAGGAAATTGAAATCATGGTTTCAAATGCTCTCTTATTTTTTCCAACAAATAAATGATTTGTGGGTGTGCTGTTAATGCTACATATGGGCCAAGACAGAAGCAATTGTGTGTAAGTTCCATGCAAATGGTAGCATGTCCAAGGCCACAATTTTAATAGAACCCTTTATATATTTATAATATTTATTAAATCATATTATTTAACTTTCTTTTAATATATTTTTTTCAATCACTTAAAATTTATTTTTCTTGCCTTTTGAAAAGCAAAATTATTAATTGCTAGCTTTTGTTAAAATTTATTTATTAGCTTTTGTCAAAAATGATAATTTGGTTCATTTGTCAATGTGTTTATTTGGTTGAGGTATAGAGAGGTGTCATCATTTATTGTTCTGAAACACACTCTCTCTAGCCATGTGAGAGGGACAGATTGTTTAGGGCTAGTTTAGGAGTGCTGTAGCTTAGGGCTAATAGGTTGAGTGTTAAATCTCAACAAAGATGACCAGAGTAAGCCTTTCTTTGAGTTGGGAAATTTTGTTGGGTTGTTGTTTTTCTTTGAGGAAAATGAAAAACGGTAGAGATTTTAGTGTTTTTGGGTTGTTTTGGTTATAGTTGTGGTAAAAAGTTAACAGTTTTGGGTTGTTTGGTTTGTGAGAAAAGGTTGGGGGAAACGAAGTGATGCATTTTTGTGTTGTTGGCTGTTTTGCATTGTTAAGAAATTGAAAAGGGTATCAAAATTTATGTCTTTGATAAACAAAGTGATTTAGCTATGTTTTGGCATAGAAGTTAGGAATTTAACTTGAGAGAATTTCAGTAAGTTAAAGATTTTTTATTTTAAAGAGTGGGTTAACTTTGGAACTGTGTGATGTGCTTCAAATGGTTGATGACAGAATGGAGGAAAAGAAAAGGAATGGAATTTCTGGGTCGTGTGTGTTTTGCTGCAATTTGGGTCATGTTTGTTGCTTCAACCAATCCAAATAGTATGTGAGCTGGGTTGAGTGTTAAATCTTGAAAATGGGAAAATTAAGAAGAATTTATAAGGGGGAAAAAATAAATAAAAAGAAGCTTAAATGTCTGTAGAATATGCTATTTTGATGTTCCAAAATTGTTATGCATTAATGTGGTTCAGTTAATCTGCTAAATCTTCATTGGGGTTTTAGGAAATCTGAGGAGGATAAAATCTCTAACTTGATGAACTTTCATGCCTTATGCTGATTTGACTTCCTTGAACTTAAGTGTTGAAGAGAGACTACTACTTTTCCCAGAAGTGCATAATTTTAGAGAATCACAAGTTAAAGTTTTTCTTTTTTTACTTTTCTGAACACCCAGGCTAAGAAAAATGGTGGTAGGTTTATACGATCTTGTTGCTATGCGTTGCTAGTACACTACCTGCGTACTAGGTGTTGTTTCCTTTTCTTTCTTTTGGTGTTCTAGTGAAATTTACTTGTAAAAAAAGGTTTATATGATCATAGTTGTCACATTAGTTTTTTTTACTTATTGCTTTAGTCATGTTTCACTCGATTTGTTGTAGGTCCTGTTTAGGGCTAATAGGTTTATGAAATTCAAGGATTTTTTTTCCCCTAAGGATTTATTAGTGTTTTGTATTGTTTACATCATTTTTTCAGGGAAAAGTCCCACTGTTATCTCTTACTACACTGCATCATCTTCACATATTTATCTTTGTGTTAGTTGTTGGGCATGTGACAAAGGTTAGTTGTCCCTATTCTTATAATTATTTGTATATTGTTTTTTTTTTTTTTTTTTTTTGAATTATAACCAAGAATTTTTATTCTTTAACCTTGGATTCAATTTTCTTCTATAATATGTTTTAATGGCGTACATACGTCAATAGAAACATTGGGAGGATTCTATCTTTAAAAAGGAAAACCATCCAGAAGAAGGTAATGCTCAATTTCTCATTAAAAGTTAAAGTCTACATACTTTCCTATGTTATGTTTCCTTTCATCAGAAGACTAAAGATTCATGTTTTCATTATCACTTCTTTCTTATATTAAAATTTTTTGTGTCTTAAACGTGGAAAATGGAATGAGCAATCATCTTTCCTCATTGTCCCATCACTGATACCATTTTTATTATACATTAATCATGACATGCCACCTCAACAGTTTTGAAAATTCTTGTATTACTTGACTTATTGAAATTGAATAGGGTTGACATTTTATAAGCACTTTAAAATGTTTAGCACTGGATAAGTTATCTATGCTGGCCTAGGAATTGTGCTATGTGAAATTATAAGTCTAGGCTAAATATTATCATGTGCCTAATGTATGTGTGTATGAATCCCTTTTTCTTTTAACTTGTTCGAGAATATGTGTCCTTAAGATATATTTGTATGTATTTATGTGTGTTTTTTTTTAAATTTTTTTATGTGTTTATATATCCAATATTTTTTGGGGGGAATGTTTGTTTTGCTAAGAATGTATGAATTCTTGGTTGTAATTATGTTGAGATTAGAACTTTTACCATTTAGCTCCGATTGTATGTTTGAGGAATTTTAATTTTATGTCTTTGCGAAGGATCTTTTATTTTGGAGAATTATGGATGTAATAAAAGTTTATGAGAAATTTAGACTCAATGGAAATGGGCTGACTTGCAAGCAAAATTAAACAATGAGTTGCTAAATAACTTGGGCAACTTTATAGAGTTTTGAGTTTCATTTTTAAACCTCCAGGTTGGTTGGCCATGTACCTCCAATGCATTTTCCATCTAGCCAAAAAAAAAAAAAACTATAGCCGCGTTTTTAGAAAGCGGCTATAGCCAATTAAAAAAAAAAAAAAAAAAAAAAAAAAAAACCAAAAGGGTTATAGTTGCATTTTTAAGATGTGGCTATAGTTGTCCCCTCTAGCCACATTTGAAAAATGCGGCTAGAGTATGTCCTATAGCCGCGTTTGCAAACATGGCTATAGACCCTTCAGGACTATAGTTACAGGTTTTAGGTTACAACTGAAAAAGCAGCTTAAAAAAATGCGGCTATAGGATGTTTTTTTTTTTTTTTGTAGTGTACTCACAAAAAGGAAGATAGTGACTTTCTAAGGTTAGAGGCTGTGAGAGTGCTTTTTTCTTTAGCATACAGGCATAAGGATCCTGGGCCAAATAGTTGTAGTTTGGTGGACTGGGCTTGGTTCACCGCAGCTAAATGGGGGCTGATTACGAACCAAGTTGTGCGCAAGTCACATAAATCTCCTCAAGGCAAAAATGTGATTCCTCCTAAGCAATAAAATACCATTATAAGTGTTTTAGTATCATAAAATGACCCTTTACTCTTACAAAATAAATAAAATAAAAATTCATAACATTCACAAAGGAAAAAAGATTGAAATAGAATATTTAAGGCTTATCTTTTATCGTATAAACATTTAAAAGAATTTCTTCACTTGGTACCCTGGGCGTACTGTCGTGGGATCTCAGGGCGTATTAGGCTTGTAAGAACCCAGAATACTGATTCTCTGCACTATACAATCTTTCTCCATGCTTGTTATGCAATGGAGTTTTGTCCTTTCCCTTTACCTCTATAGGTCCTACACAAGAACAACTATACAATACACATATCTTCAAATAATTGTTAGTTTCTTAGATTAGGATATATATTTTAATACATATACATATATGTAAATGAATTTCATGAGAATGATTCAGCCACGAGGATCCTGGCCCCAATTCTCACAGATTTAGTGCTTTTGCACAAGACTTGTGGGATTTGGAACTCAAGTCCGAGTGGCTTTGCTTGGGCATTACCTTCCAAGATGGTTAGGTGAGAAGGATTTTTGTGGGAGAGAGAGATATCTGATGTGTGTATGTTTTGGTATATATTTCTTTGGAGGCTAAGTGTGTCCAAGGCCCAAGTTGAAGTGAGGACCCCGGTAAAAGGACTCAGCTTTTGGCTGAGTAAAAGGAAAAACTAACAAGCAAAAATATATGTATTGAGCAGCAAGAAACAGTAAAAGAAGATAATATAATAAATAAATACTCGAAGTAGTTGTTAGAAATCCTTAAATCAATATGAGATATTTCATTATTTTTCTTAATTGTGAATTACAAATGTGCACACTAAGACATGATACAAGGTTCAAATAAGCTCAAAAATTACAGACTTTGATGGCTATCCAAGCCTCTAAGACTTGCAAAGTTTGAATCCTTTTGAATCCAAGTATGTGCTATAGTGGTTGTTTCTGGGATACCGGGAGATATTTCACTGTTTTCCCTTGAATTTGACAGAGTTTTCTCAACGATTTTGTTGTGATTTTCTATTTCCGAATCCCTTTTACTTGTTGGCTGTCTTCCCCTTTTATAGTGTCATTTTAGGGTTTGGATACCTCTGATTCTCCCCCCTTGGCTCCCTAGGTACCAGAGCCATTGTTATGTCAGCCACTTAAATGGCTGGTTCTTTCTCTATTTCTGATAGTTTTCATCTTTTAGTGCTATTTCTCTAAAAGTCACTTGCTGACTTTCCATTCTGGGGCGTCCTTGGGCAGCTAACCTTCAATCCCTCTTTTTTTTAAGGTTTCTTACTTTTCAGACTCAGCTTTTGGTTGTCTTTCCTTGCTGTGATTTTTCCCAGGTGAGTGGAATCCATTTCTGCTGGGTTGAAGATTTTCCCAGCCACTTCCCCTTATAGTTCTTCATTCTGGATTCCCCGAGGTACCAGCCTTTTGTTCATGAATTGTCACTCTCCAAACTCTCTGGTTCTTAACTACACCACTGGGTGCTTGAGAAGGACATATCTGTTCTTCGTTTCTTGTAATTCGTGGTACCCCTCTTGAGCTGTCTCAATCCCACGTTAGCTGTGCTGCACGTCCCGAGGATCCCGAGCCTCTAGCAGCTTCTAGGTATCCCGGCCCAATTCTTTTATTGGACTTTGCTGGGTTTTTTAATGGCCTTTTTGCTAGAAATCTGAACATACATAGGGCCTTGATGTTGATTCTTCTTGCTGCTTGAATTGGGCCTTCTTAACTTCCTGAATTGGGCATTCTTTTGTTAAGACCCATGGTCTTTCCTTACTTTTCATGGAATGGGCTTTCTTGTGAAATTTTGGCCCTCAACAGAGGCTATGAGAACACCCCTTATTGGTTGAATGCACAATGAGTCATCTCAGAGACATGTGTACCAATCACAGTACTCCTGATGTCCCTCTCAATGTCCAAGACTTGTCTCCTAAGTAGTGGCAAAGCTACCTACTTACAGGTCCTAGTGCCACGTTGGCGTAGTTCTAATCCCCTAGTCAGTAGATAATATCATAGCTGTGAAAATGTTCAAAATAGAAAATGATGACTTGACACCTGTCCTTGTACTCAACCACATTCCTTAGAGTATAAAAGGAACATGTAGCTATGCTATTAGGGCAAGAACCCAAGTAGATATTTTGAGATGAAAGTGGAGAGTTGGTAGGAAAGAAAGACAACCTAATTGTAAACTGATCTTTTCACACATAATACAAGCAGAGCCAAGCAAGAATGTTACCTTCTTGCTCAAACCGTGGTTTTTTATCCCTTCTTTAGAGTTCTCCACATACATCTGGTGTCTCTTTAGCAATCAGTTTCTTCTTTTTGTTTAAATATGCATCTTTTTCATGTCCTATTATCACTTTCTTTTTCTTGTTTGAGTGTCATGTCAAAACTTGAATCTTTTCGAGCTTTCTCATATAGATGTACTGTTAGATAACTTATTTCACTTCTCTATATAAGCTTAAATCTAACTTGCACTATTAAATGTACTGGTCCCATTATTTATTTATTTATTGTTTTGTTTTGCTGAGAAGTAAGATTTGAGCTTTGAACCATTTATGTGAAGTAGTAAAAGTTGGGCTTTAAACTCATTTCATGAAGTGAGAAAAAATAATAGTCCATGAGTCTAATATATGATCTAGAGAAAATAAAGATTTTATGCCCGATTTGTGAATTTTTTTTTTTTTAAATACTGAGTATTTAACCTACATACGGAGAGAGGAGAGAAGGTCTTAAAAAAATTGATAATGGTGTATATCCAAAATATAGATAAGTAATGTGGGCATTGAATCCATTATGTGATATGGAGAAAATATTGGTAGTGAGCCTGTCCCTTGAAGTGAAGAGAGTTTATATGGTATGAGAGCCCAATCCAAAAAAATATATGAAATTCTTGGCAAGAAAGCCAACCTGTGTAGTTCGATCAAATTTGGGCATTTTTGGGCTTTAACGGAATTTAATGCAAGATCCATTATTCTTTAGTTGTGTTAAATAATGATGATGTCGTAGGGTCGTCCAATAAAATTGTGCCATGTGACATAAGGAAAAAAAAATATTTGACATTGAACATATTCTATATTTGATACGTTTCCAATTTATCAAATTAAATATTTATTGATGTATTATTGACTCTAGGCCTAGTCCTGTTGCCCTTTTTATCATAACGCCCACTTAAGTAGATTTACTATTATTCATTGAATAAGGAATTTCAACAAAATTTAAACACAAAACTTAATTAGTAATTTTTCATCTCAAGCTAGAAAATTGATTTTAAGTTTAAAAATTTATAATCTGAAATATTAAATAAATGTTATTTATAATATTTAAATATTAAAAAAATTCACTTAAATTTGTGGTTTAAGGCCTCAAATCATATTGGACTACTCATGTATTCATGAGAAATAAATTAATAATTTAGGAATTCAATAATTGTCCTTTTAGTGACCCATTAAAATAATAAACTTTACTACCGTGTATTCTTGATGTAATGATCTATACTTATAGAGTGGGGAGAGGTAAAGGTCGGAATTCAAGTTTATAAGAGGGAGTTTCACATACATATACACTTAGATTAGATTAAAGAGTAAAATTTATATTTTGTACAAAAAAATTTAATACTAATAATCAATTTTAAACCTATGCTGCTATGCATTCATGTTTATTTTGAATAACTTAAAATCGTTCATTCTCAAAAAAAAAAAAAAACATAATTTATTAAAAAAATCCTTGATTTTCATTTAGAAAAAGAGCAAAGCGAACAAACTAACTGTGGGTGGATCTTCCCCCACAAAAATTTGCTTTTGAGGGCAGTGCCCATCAAAGGTATTGTCCGCTTTGGGTGGCAGTTTTTAAGACTTGCTCCGACCGCACAGGTTTGTTACCTCGAAGGGCACGCCTCTACCACTACAACACGTGTTGTAATGGTACACTCTTGTCTTTAGCTAAGGCTTATAAAGCATGAGTGGGGCGCATCTTTCTTTGATGTAGGAGCAAGTCTCGAAAATTGCTCACGTCGCTTGCAAAGAACAAAGCCGTGCGGGTCCTTCAGCCCCAAAACGGACAAACTGACTGCGAGTGGATCTTCCCACACAATTGTGATGTCCAATCCTACTCCTTTATTTATTTTATTAGTATGTCTTTAATATAAAAAGGCACATTGACATCATAAATAAATAAATATATATATATATATATATATATATATATATTTGTAAATTTAGAATATATGAATTGAACAGGTAGCTCCTAAAAAAAAAGAAAAGAAAAATAAAAGAGAGAGATAGGACGTTTCCAATTCTTCCACCAAAATCTAGGAATTTCATTTCACAATAACCTCTTTTGCCAAATCAAAAGCTGCATGATTACACATTTACACCTGGTTCTTTTTTTTTTTTTTTTTTTTTATACAAGATAAAAATTCCACTTTAGCCTAATCTAAGTGTATATGTATGTGAAGCTCCCTCCTAGAGACTTGAACCCCAGTCCTTGCCCCCCACACCTTACAAGCACTTATACTTGTAGAGTGACCATCGCACTAAGGATGTGCGGTGGTCATTTACACCTAGTTCTAATATGCCAAAACCTGATTACACATTTACACCTAGTTCTAATGTGCACAACCTCGCTTAAAGATTAATGTTTCTCCTAGTTTTGTCATAGCATTGCAACATTAATCTTGAAGTATTTTACACCTAGGATGTGCGGTGGTCATTTACACCTAGTTCTAATATGCCAAAACCTGATTACACATTTACACCTAGTTCTAATGTGCACAACCTCGCTTAAAGATTAATGTTTCTCCTAGTTTTGTCATAGCATTGCAACATTAATCTTGAAGTATTTTATATTGTAATTGGCTTCCTTTGAATATTTTATAACATCTAATACTTTGTGTTGGTTATATATAACCAAAAAAATATTTTATTTATTTATTTATTTTAAATTTTGTTTTCTAGTAAGATTTTTATAATTCAACTGACACCTTTTAGTACATTCCATAAAGCGTCAACGATTTAAATCTCTCTCCTCCATTTTAACTATATAATTAAAAAAATTATAAATCTCTTTCAAAACTAGTAGTTAAAAATTTTGCCATTTTCATTCTAAATTTTTGAAAAGAGAAAACATGTTTTTTTTTTTTTTTTTTTTTGAGAAGATAAAGAGAAAACATGTTAAACCCTACAATTTAGGTATAAAAACATAGTGTTAATAGTTGCAAATCTAAAAAAAAAAAATTAGAAGAAGTTACAAATTAAAACTTAAAATTTCAAAAATAATAAATTAATTATTACAGTTTTAAATGCGACAAATAAAACTTGAGGTTACAAAGGTAATAAATTAAACAGTTAATTGACATCAAATTTCAAACACAATTCATTTTTAACTGAGATTTAATATGTTACTTTTGCAATGTTTAAGTTGTTACTTTTTTAAACCTTAGAATTTAATTTATTACTTTTGGAATTTAATTTATTACTTTTGAAAGTACATGGTTTATTTTAGATTTTAATCTATTTCTTTGGATACCACATTTTATTTGTTACAACCCTAAACTATAGGTTTAGAATGTAATTTAAGCAATTGTTTTTTATTTAGAAAAAAACACAAACACACACAAGGGAGAGGAAAGGGAGTTCTAACACTAAGGCATACCACAACTCCACTTAAAAAGTCATGGTAACTGTAGGGGCAAAGGTCCAAGATCATACAATGGGCCTTGGGTCCCGTATAAAAATTAGACCACGTCCGAAGAGAAGGTGTGGGTGCAAAAAGGGCTCCCGGCCCGATTCTTATGGTCCTAAAGATGTTTAAAAAGCGGTCCGAGGAGAAATGTCTCCTCGGTCGTATCAAATATGTCTCAAACATGCACTCTGCCTGCTAGAAGGATCCACCCCTACAAGCATTAGTAACAAGGATGAGTCCCACAAGCCCGTAAGGAGGAAAAAAGTGTAGGATGCCAAGGGAGAGGCTGTAGCTGCCATATTAAATGCATGACAGCTACTTTTCTAGCCGCATTAATGTGGAGAGGACTTGTGAATAGTGTTGCCTTGACTACCACAACTCACAGAAAGATGGGGGGGATGTCCGATGGGACAGGCACTCAAATGAAGGTCTGGATGATCAACAAATGTAAGGCCCTGATGACTTCAAGAGGGCTATATAAGAGAGGGGAGACCCCATGAAGTGGGGGACGGAGAAAAAAGGAACTAAGAATAGAAGAACAATGCTGGAACCATAGCCTTTGAGCAGAGACTGATATATATCCTTCACGTCTCCTCGGACTGAATATCTAATGGACATGAAGGGGGGTTTTCTTACTCTCGATTGTTGCATGGCCTAATTTTAGCTAGTATACACTTCGTTAAGGCCTAGTTCTGTAGCCCACTCTCTATAAATTCATTATTTCGGGCTCCTTGGGTGAGAACCCCACACCTGTTGGGCCTGGGCCCTGAATCGTGACCCTACAATTGGTGCCGTTTGTGGGAAGAACTTGTGCCTCAGCAAGTGAGACCGTTAGATATGGAAGGATCAGGTCTGTGCCAAACGGGACACGCAGACTCCCAACGGCAGGACAACTTCTTGAACCTCGAACGAGAAAGAGATCAAGACAAGCGACGAAAGGGTAGCGTAAATACCTCCCACACGAGCAGAAGTCGCTCGAAGGAGAAAGGTCACTCATCCCAAAAGCGGGACGATCATAGGGCTCTACAGCGAGAAATCGACGACTTGAAGAAGAGGTTACGCCGAGCGCAGCGAAGGCGTCCTTCCCCTAGTCCAAATACCAGCGATTAGAAGGACAATGAGTACAGGCGGAGATTGAGAACCCTGCCAAGTGAAACCTTCTCCTATAAGGAAGAGCAACCTCACAAACGCGGCCACAAAAGCCCGTCTTACAAGGGCCTAGCAAACAACGCCATGAGCAAGGCCCTGGACCGCATCTTTCAGTCACCCTTCACGCGCAGGATAGAGGGGGCTGAGCTCCCTCGGCGGTTCCACCAACCCACCTTTGCCATATATAATGGTCGGACGGACCCCGTAGAGCACGTAAGCTAGTTTAACTAGAGGATGGCAGTCCATTCCAGGGACGAGGTGTTGATGTGCAAAGTGTTTCCGTCCAATTTGGGACCCATGGCGATGAGATGGTTTGACAGCCTCAAGCCAAACTCCATAAATTCTTTTAAGCAGCTAACATAGGCTTTCGGTTCTCGCTTCATAACAAGCAGCAGGGTTCCTCGGCCCCTAGACTCCCTCCTATCCTTGTCCATGCGAGAAGGAAAGACCCTGAAGGCCTACTCAGATAGGTATTGGGAAATGTATAACGAGATAAAGGGAAATTACGATGACGTCGCCATCAGCACATATAAGATAGGCCTGCCGACAAAGCACGGTTTAAAAGAAGCACGGTTTAAAAAAATCCCTGACTGGGAAATCGGTCACCAGCATGTGCCAACTCATGGACCGAATCGATAAGTACAAGAGAGTCGAAGAGGACCAATAGACTGGAAAGGGCAAAGCGAAGGTTGTCTCTCAAGAGAGGAGGGACTTCAGGTCGGACCCCTTTAACAACAATTACCAGCCGAGAAGGGATTACTCGGAGCAATCTGGATCCACCGAGGCACAGACAGTCCATGTTGTGTTCCGAGAATCACTACATAAGATCCTAGAGAAAGTGAAGAACGAACTGTTCTTTCAATGGCCAAATAGGATGGCAGGCGACCCCGCGAAACGTAACCAGGATCTATATTGCGAATATCACCAAGAGCTGGGCCACACCACCGATGACTGCAAGAATCTGAAAAACCACTTGGACCGGCTGGTCCGAGAGGGAAAGCTGAGACACCTCTTGCATCATCCTAGTGGACGGCAGGAGCAGACGAGCGTCGAGGCAAGGCAAAGCATGTTGGGACCGCCCATTGGCACGATAAATGTCATTCTTGCCGCTCCAGGAAGAACCGGCTCCCATCCTTTCAGAGTGATGTCGGTGGCCCGACTCCCCGTTGAAACTGACGACCGGGAGTCTAAGAGGGCTAAAGGGATGGCCTCACCCATAGTTGGATTCTCAGATGAGGATAAAGTTGGAACCATCCAGCCCCACGACAATGCTCTAGTCGTCACACTTAGGATTGGGGATATGACTTGAAGAGGGTGCTAGTTGATCAGGGTAGTGCCGTGGAAGTAATGTACCCCGACTTGTACAAGGGGCTAAAGCTGAGATCAGAAGACCTGACAGCATACGACTCCCCTTTGGTGAGTTTCGAAGGGAAAACTGTCACTCCAAAAGGCCTGATTAGGCTGCCTATACAGACAGGCTCGGACATAGTGGAGGTGGACTTTATAGTGGTGAACGCATACTCGCCTTACACCGCCATTGTAGCCAGACCGTGGCTTCACGCCTTAGGAGCTTTATTGTCAACCTTACACCAAAAGGTGAAGTACCCGTCGGAGGGTCGGGTTAAAGAAGTGATAGGGGACTAAGTCGTAGCCCGGCAATGCATGGTGTCTGCCATCTCGCGACGACCGAGTACTGAACCCTCTACCACTGTCGAGGATGGCTTATAGCAATTAACAACCCCAGCTCTGGCCCCGGGAGATGAAGGACCCGCCGACAAGGCGAGTTGTGAGGATTTGGAAAAGTTCTTGTGGGCTTCGATCCGGAAAGATTTTTTCAGGTCGGCTCAGAACTGTCGCCCCAAGGGAAGGAAAAGCTGATTGACTTTCTCAAAGAATGTGGACGTGTTTGCATGGGACGCCTACGAGGCTCCTGGGGTCGATCCGAATTTCATTTGCCACCACCTTAATGTTAGCCCGGCCGTGACACCTAAGAAAAAACCTCCTCGGCGACCGTCGAAAGAGCATGCAGATGCGGTGAGGGAGGAAGTGATGAAATTGAAGAAAGTAGGGGCTATCAAAGAAGTTTTTTACCCCGAGTGGCTGGCCAACATAGTTGTGGTGAAGAAGAAGAGTGGGAAGTGGCGAGTCTGCATGGACTTCACAGACTTGAACAAGGCCTGCCCGAAGGATCCTTTCCCTATGCCTCGGATAGACCGATTGGTGGATTCGACCGTGGGACACCCTCGAATGAGCTTCTTAGACGCCTTTCAAGGCTACCATCAAATACCCCTAGCTGCCGACGACCAAGAAAAAACGGCTTTTGTCACTCCCGTTGGAAACTACCACTATAAGGTGATGCCCTTTGGCTTGAAGAACGCTGGGTCGACCTACCGGAGGATGATGACCAGAATGTTTGAACTACAGATGGGTAAGAGCATCGAAGTCTATATAGACGACATGGTGGTGAAGAGTAAGTTAGTATCCGATCACGTGAAGGACCTCAACGATGTCTTTAAAATTCTGAGAAAGTACAGGCTGCGCCTGAACTCGTCCAAGTGTTCATTCGGAGTGGGATCAGGGAAATTCTTAGGTTATATGGTGACCCATAGAGGTATTGAAGTCAGCCCCGACCAAATTAGAGCTATCCATAGCCTGCAGCCTCCTCGGAACCCCAAGGAGGTCAAAAATCTCACTGGCATGATCGCCGCCTTGAACTGTTTTATCTCTCGGTCAGCGGATAGGTGTAGGCCTTTCTTTCTCTTATTGAATAAGTGGAAAGGGTTCGAGTGGATAGAATAATATGCCCTGGCCTTCCAACAGCTCAAAGAGTATCTGTCTTGGCCGCCAATCATGTCCAGTCCCGAAGCCGACGAGGTTTTATTCGCCTATATTGCCGTGGCCCCTCATACGGTCAGCCTGGTGCTGATCCGGGTGGACAATGGCATAAAACGACCTGTCTACTACGTGAGCAAGTCGTTGCATGAGGTAGAAATCCGTTACCTCCCCCTGGAAAAGGCCATCCTGGCGATCGTACAAGCCACGAGGAAGTTCCCCCACTATTTCTAGGCACACACCGTTGTTGTATTAACTCAACTCTCGCTCAGGTCAATACTCAGGAGTGTCGATTACACAGGAAGAATAGCCAAGTGGGGGACCATTCTTGGGGCCTTCGACATTAGATACATGCCTCACAGCGTTGTGAAGGGCCGAGTCCTCGCGGACTTAGTAGCTGAGTTTGCTGAACCCTCACTAGAAGAAGGGGAAGAGATACAATCACGGACGAGAAATTGGTCGGCACAATCTCTCACCCAAGTCCCGCCTATTGGAAAGCATATGTAGACGGCGCGGAAAATCAAAGGGGCTCTGGGGTGGGGCTCATCCTGATTTCCCCCGAGGGGATTACCATCGAAAAATCGTTAAGACTGGGCTTCTCCGCCACGAATAACAAGGCAGAATATGAGGCCTTGTTGGAAGGAATGTCTATGATCCAGAAACTGGGCGGGAAATCCATAAACATGTTCTCGGACTCAAGACTTGTCGTAGGACAAGTAAATGGGGAATTAGAGGCGAGGGATGAAAAAATGCAAGAGTACCTAGTCCAAGTCAAGTGCTTGCAGGCGCGGTTCAACTATTTCAGCCTAATGCATGTATCCAGGAGCGGAAACACCCATGCTGACTCCCTTGCCACGCTTGCCACCTCCTCGGCGCAACCCCTCCCTTGAGTTATACTGGTAGAAGATCTATACAAGCCCTCGATGGTGAGAACCGAGTTGGTGCATGTTCACATCGTCAGGGCAGAACCTAGCTAGATGGATCCTCTCGTACTATTTTTAAAGGATGACATCTTACCCGAAGAGAAGAGCGAGGTCAACAAGATTAAAAGAAAGGCTTCTCGATTCTGGCTGTCCGAGGACTTGAAACTGTATAAGCGCTCATTTTCAGGACCGTACTTGCTATGCATACACCCAGATGCCACTGAGGTTATCCTAGAGGAATTGCACGAAGGAATTTGTGGAAGCCATACAGGGGGTAGGTCCTTGTCCCACAGGGCCATAACGCAAGGTTATTGGTGGCCGAGCATGCAGAAGGAGGCGCATGAATACGTGAAGAAGTGCGATCAATGCCAGAAGTTCGCCCCGAATATACATCAACCAGGCGGGGCCCTTAATCCGCTGTCTAGCCCTTAGCCATTCGTGTAGTGGGGCCTGGACATCGTAGGACCATTTCCTAAAGCAGTGGTGAATAAAAGGTTTCTTCTCGTCGGCACGGATTATTTCACAAAATGGGTCGAAGCTGAGCCACTGGCAAACATTAGAGACGTTGATGTTAAGAAATTTATTTGGAAGAACATCGTCACCAGGTTCGGAGTCCCTTACACTCTAATCTCGGACAATGGTCTCCAATTTGATAGTAAAGCTTTTAGAAGGTATTGCAGCGAGTTGGGAATTGCGAATAGGTACTCCACACCGGCTTACCCACAGGGGAATGGGCAGGCCGAAGCCGTCAACAAGGTCATAGTAAATGGGTTGAAGAAGAGATTAGATGGCACGAAAGGAAGGTGGGTAGAAGAATTGCCCCATGTCCTGTGGACGTACTGCACCACGCCACGCAGGTCCACAAGGGAGACTCCCTTTTCAATGACCTATGGAGCTGAGGTCGTCATTCCTCTAGAGACAAATTTCCCAACACTGAAGACCAGCACATTCTGTCCTAATGCTAACAACGGGTTGCTGGAAAAAAGCTTAGACCTCATTGAGGAAAGGAGGGAAAGAGCAATGGTCCAACTCGCCTACTATTAGCATAAGCTCAAGTAAGGTTATGATGCCAAGGTGAAGCTAAGACCCCTAGCACCTGGGGATCTAGTATTGAGGAAAGTCTTGGGCACTGCAAGAAATCCCACGTGGGGAAAACTTGGACCAAATTGGGAAGGCCCATATCGTATCACCTTGGTGGTCGGCATAAGGGCCTACTTTTTAGAAGATTTGGATGAACATGTAGTATCACGTCCTTGGAATGTAAATAACCTGAAAAGGTACTATTATTAATGAAAGTTCGTATTCTTGGTGCCATACCACTGTGCATTTTTATCTAAGTATTAAACAGAACCCAAGTCCTGCCTGACTCCTCGGACCACAGGCTCCCTTTTGATAGTAAAGCTTTTAGAAGGTATTGCAGCGAGTTGGGAATTGCGAATAGGTACTCCACACCGGCTTACCCACAGGGGAATGGGCAGGCCGAAGCCGTCAACAAGGTCATAGTAAATGGGTTGAAGAAGAGATTAGATGGCACGAAAGGAAGGTGGGTAGAAGAATTGCCCCATGTCCTGTGGACGTACTGCACCACGCCACGCAGGTCCACAAGGGAGACTCCCTTTTCAATGACCTATGGAGCTGAGGTCGTCATTCCTCTAGAGACAAATTTCCCAACACTGAAGACCAGCACATTCTGTCCTAATGCTAACAACGGGTTGCTGGAAAAAAGCTTAGACCTCATTGAGGAAAGGAGGGAAAGAGCAATGGTCCAACTCGCCTACTATTAGCATAAGCTCAAGTAAGGTTATGATGCCAAGGTGAAGCTAAGACCCCTAGCACCTGGGGATCTAGTATTGAGGAAAGTCTTGGGCACTGCAAGAAATCCCACGTGGGGAAAACTTGGACCAAATTGGGAAGGCCCATATCGTATCACCTTGGTGGTCGGCATAAGGGCCTACTTTTTAGAAGATTTGGATGAACATGTAGTATCACGTCCTTGGAATGTAAATAACCTGAAAAGGTACTATTATTAATGAAAGTTCGTATTCTTGGTGCCATACCACTGTGCATTTTTATCTAAGTATTAAACAGAACCCAAGTCCTGCCTGACTCCTCGGACCACAGGCTAGGGGGAAATTAACCACTACGCGGTTCTATCTAAGTGTTAAACAGAACCTAAGTCCTGCCTGGATCCTCGGACCACAGGCTAGGGGGAAATTAACCACTACGCGGTTCTATCTAAGTGTTAAACAGAACCCAAGTCCTGCCTGGCTCCTCGGACCACAGGCTAGGGGGAAATTAACCACTACGCAGTTCTATCTAAGTGTTAAACATAACCCAAGTCCTGCCTGGCTCCTCGGACCACAGGCTAGAGGGAAATTAACCACTACGCGGTTCTATCTAAGTGTTAAACAGAACCCAAGTCTTGCCTGACTCCTCGGACCATAGGCTAGGGGGAAATTAACCAATACGTGGTTCTATCTAAGTGTTAAACAGAACCTAAGTCTTGCCTGGCTCCTCGGACCACAGGCTAAGGGGAAATTAACTACTACGCCGTTCTATCTGAGTGTTAAACAGAACCCAAGTCCTGCGTGGCTCCTTGGACATAGGCTAGGGGAAAATTAACTACTACGCGGTTCTATCTAAGTGTTAAACAGAACCCAAGTCCTGCGTGCCTCCTCGGACCACAGGCTTGGGGGAAATTAACCTTGATGCAATTTTATCTAAGTGTTAAATAGAACCCAAGTCTGCATGGCTCCTTGGGCCACAGGCTTGGGGGAAATTAACTATCATTCTTTCATTCATACTTAGCCATATTGCTTAAATTTCGAGTAACGATTGGTCCTCAGAAGTTTAGTAACATAGCCGAAATTCATTCATAACAAAGGCAAAAAAGGAAGCAATAAAACAAGATTCAAAGAAGAAATCATATCATTCATTAGGCTTCGAAATGTATTTTCTTACAAACATTGGCAAAAACTAAGGAAATGAAAGATAAAAGAAAACAACTACAAGAAAAGTCCTACACTAATGTCCTAGGCTTTATCTTGGGCTGAGCTCTTTGTAGGGACCTCTGCCTTGGGATGATCACCTCCTGCCGTGGGCTTGGGTCCGGCCTCCTTGGCTTACGCGACAACGTCCCTTGTAGTCAGGGCGTCCTCAGGCGATTTGTCCTTAGCGGGTGGCTGCACCTCCTCGTTCCCCCCTTTGGCTTCAGGTATGAGGGAATTTGGAGTAGTGATCGGAGTAGAGAGGGGCTCCTCAGGAGGAACCGAACCCGGAATCTTGCGAATATCTTCAAGAAAGAAGATATTCTCAATCTTCCTAAGGTCGGAGTCCGCAGGAACTGCCGCCCGGTCCAAGGCTACCCCCCAGGACATGGTGATGTAGTCCCTGCAGACCACAGCCACCTCTTCGGTCAGCCTGGCCTCAGTATCTGCCACTTCGCGCTTGTAGGAGGTTGCCACCGCAGCCTCAGCCGCCTCCCTGGCCAGGCGAGCCGCCTATTTTGTCTGTATTAGCTCTGCCTTGAGGTCCGAGACCATTTGCTTCTCGATCGCGAGGTTTATTTCGAACAGATGAAGCTGTTGGCGCATGTCCTCGGCTTACTTGGTTGTAGTCTTAAGGCCCGCCTCAGCACTGTCTCGGGCCTCAAGTGCCTCTTTTATCTCCTTGTTCAAGCGGTCTTTTTCCAGCCTGAGGGCACCCGTAGCCTTCTCCGCGGCAGCTCAGTGTTTAGATCTTCTCGAGATTTCTTGGCCCACTCCTCAGCCACGAAGATTTGTTGAATGACTTGCACGGGAGTAACGGAAGAATCATAAAAAGAAAATAACGAATAGGCAAGTGTGGAATAAAGAAACTGAACAAGGAGGAGTCTTCGTTTTACCATGGCCAGATCTCTCTTCAGCGACATGAAGAGATCCGGTTGCCGAGTAGCCCGGAGCCCCTCCATGTCACGAGGCAGAAAGAGGAGCTGCTGCAGGGCCTTGGCGAGATAAGACGCCTGCCCTCGTTGGGACTCCTAGAGAGTTGTGTCCCACGAAATAGGGGCGCCTTCTAGCTCTAGGCGGGGGGACCAGGTGCGCTGTTCCCTCCTCATAGCCGCCTCATCTCGGCTATCAACGGACCTTGTCCTTTTTTCCTTGGGCTCTTTACCTTTCTTCTATTGTTTCGCCTTTTCAAGGCCGACCTCACCCTCTTCCAATTCTTCCACTGGCCTCTTCTGCCTCAAATTGGGAAGGGGTTGTAGCGCGGGGTCAGTGGAGGGAGGAAGAGGAGGGGGAAGCTTGGCTAGAACCTGCTCCTTGGGGGCATCCTTGGAAGACTGCCCCTTGTTTCTATTGGATAAAAGGCCCTTCAGACCGGACCTCGGCTTCAAGTCCATGTCTTCCTCTTCAACCTCTTGGCTAGTGTCAATCTGAGCAATTACCAGGGCAGGATTGTGAGCTGCCGAGAAACGATCAATGTCCGAGCTGGAATCTGAGAGCTCTACAGGCCTGGTTGACACCTCTCCCTTCTTGGCGAAGCGGAATTGGTCGATTTCAGCCTCAAGAGATGAATGCGAGGAGTCAACTCCTTCTCTTGGGGCGGCTACCTCTTGGAGAACGATCTGAACGGGCAGTTGGGCTGGTGGTAGGTCTCTCCGAGCAAGAAAGCCTGGTTTAGAAACGTCGATGCGGGCTAATCGGGGACTTCCAGCCTTTATGGCTTGACCTGCATCCACGAAAGCGTGAGAGAGGGGCTCGTAGTCCGAGATAAGGGGAGCAGCACGCAGTTGCCCGTCCTCACTCACAAAGATCTCGGATCTTAGGAGGAAGTTGAGGGTTTGGACATTGACCAAACTTATCCTCGGAGTTGTTTGTTCTTTGTCTGCAAAATACCCAAAGGGAGGGTTATGTCAGTCTGAGAAGGCAAATAATCAAAACCAAAACCGAAATAAGTGAGAGGAAAGCTCAAAACTAAGATCCCCGCCGAGGGATCTGACCCTACAGTGCCCCACCTGGTGTTCCCGCCCTAACTGGGCAGTGAAGACCATCGTGCCATGCTCTGGAGACGATCAAATGGTCATTCTTCAAGCCTTTGTTGGACTTGGGAAGGCAGGATATCAGCCTTATCTTATCGGACCTGGATTTCAGGTAATACGACTCATTGAGGCAATGGCATTCTTACAAATGAACTACATCGTGCCATGAAAGGCCGAGGTTTATCTGTTCGTTCAGAGCGTCTACGCACCCCAGGATCCGGAACATGTTCACGGCGCACTGTTGGGGCCAGCCTATGACCATGCAAATAATCCCTAGTTATCCTCCCCATGGGGATCGTCATTCCTCCTTCTATGAAAGCTATCATTGGAATGGCAACCTGCCCCGTCCCTCTCTTGATTAAGATCTGGTCCAAGGAGCAATATTCTAGACCTACTCCCGGCGGGATACGGTATTTGGCCTTAAAACCCTCCATACTGGCTGGAGAATCTACCAGTTTCTCAAACTTACCCATCCTACTAACCCTAGGTGATACGAAGAAGGTTTACTTAGGGAAGGAAGCCGGGAAAGGCAACAGAGAGGAAAGGCTAAGGAATACGGGAAATGAACACTTACAGAAGTGAAGATCCTAAACCTCTCGAGCTTGTGAAGAACTCGCCGGAAATCCTCACGGGAGTGGCTATGGAGTTTTGAATGTTTTGCAAAAGGAAATACTAGAGTGGTCTGGGATGTTTGAGTGCTTTTTCTAAAAAAAAAGGGGGAGTAATTCCCCTCAGAAGCCTTATATAGCAAGGAGGAACTGAACGGTCTTACTCCTGCCCAAAGGATTGGGGAAATGTCAACCGTTGATTAGGCGCCCCACCGTTGGATGCGGGGGACATAAAGCTGCCTGGCGCAATTAATAGCGCCTCGTGGGTTACGAAACGCAGGTAGCAGTAATGAGGCACGTGAGGCTGTATCTCCACATGCATGAGTCAAGAAATTATAGTAAGTAATCCCATGAGTATCAAAATCCCGCCTTTTCTTCTCGGATAAGAGGGAAAACCCGGAATTTTGAGGGGCTATTGTAGGGGCAAAGGCCCAAGATCATACAATGGGCCTTGGGTCCCGTATGAAAATTCGACCACGATCGAGGAGAAGGTGTGGGTGCAAAAAGGGCTCCCAGCCCGATTCTTATGGGCCTGAAGATGTTTAAAAGGCGGTCCAAGGAGAAATGTCTCCTCGGATGTACCAAATATGGCTCAAACATGCACTCTGCCTGCTAGAAGGATCCACCCCTACGAGCATTAGTAACAAGGATGAGTCCCATAAGCCCGTAAGGAGGAAGAAAGCGTAGGATGCCAAGGGAGAGGCTGCAGCTGCCACATTAAATGCATGACAGCTACTTTTCTAGCCGCATTAATGTGGAGAGGACTTGTGAACAGTGTTGCATTGACTACCACAACTCACAGAAAAGACGGGGGGGATGTTCGATGGGACAGACACTCAAATGAAGGTCCGGATGATCAACAAATGTAAGGCCCTGATGACTTCAAGAGGGCTATATAAGAGAGGGGAGACCCCATGAAGTGGGGGACGGAGAAAAAAGGAACTAAGAACAGAAGAACAGTGCTGGAACCATAGCCTTTGAGTAGGGACTGATATATATCCTCCACGTCTCCTCGGACTGAATATCTAATGGACGTGAAGGGGGATTTTCTTACTCTCGATTGTTGCATGGCCCAATTTTAGCTAGTATACACTTCGTTAAGGCCTAGTTCTATAGCCCACTCTCTATAAATTCATTGTTTCGGGCTCCTTGGGTTAGAACCCCACACCTGTTGGGCCAGGGCCCTGAATCGCGACCCTATAGTACTTTTAAGGGAAATTTAAGCACTTTTTTGTGCCATAAGACTTATTAATTTGTAGACATATATATAACCACTTTATCAAAAATGCTATAGTTACAATATATTATTGTAACTATAGCATCTTAAATTTTGTAAATAAAATATTTATAACAATGATATTGTTTAAAATTTATGCCGGTCAGTCCATACACATTGTTAATTATCCCCACCAAAAAAAAAAAAAAAAAAAGTTTTATTAGTTTCACATTTAAAGATAGAGTTAGATCAGTTTGTGATTCTTATAGCCATGTTATAGTAATCCATGTACTGTCAAAATAAATATAGATAAATTACTAACTCTTAAAAGTTTTCTATCAATACATGACCTGGCAAGGTACCCTTGAAAGAACTTTCTTGTTTCGCCGTTATCAACATAAACTTTCATTTCTCCAATAGTAGAACAATAAGAACATAAAATTTTCCTATATATGAAACTGGGAAACATAAGTGCGTTGTAATGAGCTAATTAATGTCTGAAGATGGGGGTTGCACGCGGTAGAGTGAGGCTTATATGAACAAGTATATATTAACGTACAGCAAGGTGAAAATTTAACCGATGTTCGATCATATAATTTAATCGGAATTCTGATGATGATTACCAAAAGAAGCGAGTCCTGCTCAGTGATTTCAGCTTCCTTCACTTTCTGTGCTACAGCCTGAGGAAAACGATTACGATACAGTGAGTTTCTAAAGCGAATGATCAATTAGAAATCCAAATAGGGAAATCAATGATGAGCTCAGTTTTCTGAGAAATGTGAAATGAAAATCATGGGGAAATCAATGAAAAAGTGTGGGTAAACCCAAAAAAAAAAAAAAATCAAAGACGAAATTAGGGCTTGTGATTTGTACCTAATTGGAGTTGAGAAACACAACGCCAAGAGAGATGAAGAGTGACAAAATCGAGATCATACCTAATCGGAGCTGTGCGATTACGTACCTAATCGATGATCGTCAAGCTCTATGGGATCGCCATGATCGTCGAGCTCTATGAGATTTCCATGCGCTCTGTGAGATTTCTATGCTTTCTCAGTTTCAGGCTTTCAACGAAAGAGTGATAATAGCTCTATGTGTTTGTTGGTTACGTTCTGGGCTATATTTTTAAATTTTGTTGGGCTTTTTTCAAGGGATGAAAATTTTGTTGTGGGCTTCTTTCAAGGGCTGAAAATTTTGCAATATTTTTTCAAGGGCTGTGGGCTGAAAAAACTGGCGTTTTTTTTTTTTTTTTTTCACACTTATTTCAAGGGTGTTTTAACTTATTTTGAGGGACCAAATAACCTTTGAAATAAAGTTTAGTAATATAGCCTACCGCATTTATATTTATAACCACATGCACCTCTTCCATATTTGCTGCTATTTCACATTGGCAAAGACTACTACATTAATGTTCCTATATACTCCCTTCGTCCCACTTTGTTTGTCCTGTTTGAAAAGTCAAACTTTTTAAGGGAACATCATTTATTGTCTTGTCTACCTTTTAAAAATGTATAAGTTTCCAAAATTACCTTTAAATAAATTTATCAAAAATTTGAATTATTAATAAAATAGGGGTATAATAGGAACATTAGTAAATTAATGACTTTTATTTTTAGAAACAGGACAATATTTTGGGACATCCTAAAATGGAATAGAGGACAAATAAAGTGGGACGGAGGGAGTATATATATATATATATATATATAGAAGAGAGAAAGAGGCAAATCAATGAAATCATATATATATATATATATATAAATAACTAATAATCAAAACGTTTGACTTTTCGTTGGTCACTCTTCATTCCGCCACATGTTTACATAAATTACTGACATGTTCACTTTAAAACACTAAACAATTGTATCTTTTCGGTGATTTGCTTATTTAGTTTCAATAGGTAACTACTTATTATTGTTTATATACGCTGTTTACTTTTTGTTTTCTTCTTTCCGTTTTTCTGTTTTTTGTTTTTTTCCCCTCTATGAGAACAAACCCAGCGAAGGTTGTGGACTAAAAACAGAGTACCCTTGATGCTACTGCTATTGGTAATTCTTTTCTTCACAATCATGCTATTGTTTTCTGTTTTTAATTTTTAATTTTTATAATAACAAACATTTATAACTAAGGCATTGAAATATTTTGTGCACACTATGTGTTTGAAAATTTTTTGCGTAGAGTAAACCAATTGCCGGTAAAGTGTTTTGCCTTTGTCATATTTGCTGTTTGCTCTATGTCTGAGATATTTTCCAACCATTGTATAAAGTTGTTTTGATGCTTGACAGTAGTGGTGGGATTAATTAAATTATATTATATTAAGATTTTTGTCTTCTTTGAATCTTTGTTTGACTGAGCATTAGTCTATATATTTGCTGGTCTGTGTGTATTGTGCCTGCGTTGCATTGTTTGGTTTTAAAATACAGTTGGCTTATAATATATTATATGATATTAAGTTTTTTTGTCTCTTACGATTTATTGCTTGGCTGGGCATTATTTAGATTCTGTAGTGTGTTCGTACTGTGCTACTCTTTTTCTGCAATTCGGTGATGAAGTCAAAGCAAATGTTTTATTTGCATCTCTTGGTAAGTGCCTAAGTGGTGATTGGTCATTGTAATACATACACGACAAAATGATAAGGCAATGGATAACTGCCTTAAAATTTTATGTTTCATATATTTTATGGATAGTTGAGGATATTTAAGATTTAATTCTTTATTTTATTTTAAACTTAAGTTTGATTTCTATTTTTCATTAAGTAATTTAATGTTTCATCTTTATATAAAATTGTTTTCCTGTGCATTGCACGGGTTAGCGACTAGTATATATATATATACACGAATCACCTCCAAATGTCACCATCCGTCACAAATGGCAACTCCACCATTGAAGTTGCTACTTTTAAGTTTGTAATGATCCAAATGTCACCCTTCACAAATGGCAACTCCTCCATTAAAGTTTCAACTTCAATTTTGTAGTTCCCACGTACTGATCCAAGTGTCACCCTTCTTCACAAATGGCAACTCATCGATTGTAAGTTCCAATTTTACTTTTGTAACCCCCAAACTGATCCAAGTGTCGCCCGTCTTCACAAATGGCAAATCCTCCATTGAAGCTGCAACTTTAATTTTTGTAACGCCCACACTGATTCAGATGTAACCCTATTTCGCAAATGGCTACCCCTCCATTGAACGTTACAACTTTAGTTGTTGTAACTCCCTCACTGATTCAAATTCGAATGCCACGTTTTTCGCACAAAAAGCAACTCCTCTGTTGAACTTGCAACCTCATTTTTGGAACTCTAACACTGATGGTAGCTATGATGTATCTTTTGAAACGGCCAAAATAAAATATTCATTGAAACAAATTTTTTGGATGGTTTTGCATGAGCCGTTTGTATACAAGAACTACACTTGGAGAGTTATTCTAGCGTTCTTGATCTTACGTGGATGTTTAATGATGATCTTTCTTAGTCGTCCCTCAACTTGGAGCAAAGTATATTAATTGAAGCCTTCCTATTCTTTTAATTTCAAATTCCATTATCTTTATAGGCATCTTTGGACATACACACGTGTGAGTAAATAATGAGACCAATAAGTAATTTTTTTTTTTTTTTTTGTTCAAGACCAATAAGTAATTAAAATAACATAATTCAACACTCAATAATTTAATCTTGGATAAATTTTGACTAAAAACTTAGTTGTTACCAATGACTAAAACTTTACGTAATATTTTTTTTCCTGTGAATTTTGATAATTCTACCATTAGATTATATTATTTTTTCTTATACCTCTATGCTTGCAAAATTTCCAGAAAATAAAAAATCAATAATTACTTCATCAATTAAATGTTTAAATTTCAAATTTTTATATTATAAATGATGGTGTAATGAAAGTGCACAAGTCTCATCTCATCCATACGGGTCGTCCGTGAGAAAAGAAGGAAAAAGTGAATGCATGAAGAAAAGTCGTCCCTAATAACCTTGTCCGTCCTTAATAAAGGATGGACGAGTTCATTGGGCTTTGAACGTGTTGAGCTTTGGACGACTTTGATTTCCACCGAGCGTAAGGGACGAGTTGAACTGATACGAGCCAAGTCCGCCACTGACCATTATGGAACACAGGCCCGAATAAGGTAACTTTCATGGCAGTTATGGAAGTTACCTCCGAATCCTCCAAACTCCTAGACAATAGGAACAGTTATTAAACAAATAACCGTTTCACGTATGCTATATAAGCATTCATCGATGAGAAGATAAGGTATTCAGACACTTTTCACAGAATACTCCCTTTTTACTTGGAATCACAAATCCACTAACTTTACCATCGGAGGACTTTTGGCCGGTCTCCATCGGTCTCCTCTAACTTAGTATTTTTTTTTTCAGGATCAAGCCCTAAGATCATCAGCGCCCGAGACTTTCAGCCTACTAATTTCTAAGGAATCATCAGTTGGCGCCATTTGTGGGGAAGTGATTGTTTTGCAGTTTTCTTTTCCATGACAAAAGGTTGAATGGTTCGGACCAAATCGAGGGCTACTAGCCCAGGCCATCAGGGAAGCAAAGACGCTTCAAGCAACCCCCATCGCGATCGCCAATCCAAGTCCACCACTGACCATTATGGAACACAGGCCCGAATAAGATAACTTCCATGGCAGTTATGGAAGTTACCTCCGAATCCTCTGAACTCCTTGACAATAGGAACGGTTATTAAACAAATAACTGTTTTACATATGCTATATAAGCATTCATCGATGAGAAGAT